>NC_133372.1:44595839-44623329 GCF_049309525.1 Garra rufa
TGGTGAAATGCTCACCTACAAGTTTAATGTATTATTTCAAATGAGTCTAATAAGTTCTCTGTATTTATATTCATAATAGAGAGCTAATTGGTCACAATGGCAGAAGGAAAGAAGGAACATGTATAAGAGGTTTTTTTTTTCTAGGCAGCACATAAATTGCATAATTGCATAATAGTTTCTTTGAATTGCAGTTAATTTTAAAAGCATAAGAAGAACTGTCAGTGGTTTGAGACATGTAATGCTGCTCGTGTGACCTTTAAGCACCCGTCAATCCACATCTCTCTCTCTTGTTTTGTTGGTCTTCAGGAGTGATCCGGACGGCCGTTGCGGATCTCGATCGCGAGACACAGGACCGCTATGAGCTGGTTGTCAAGGCAACAGATATGGCAGGCCAAATGGGTGGCCTCTCCGGTTCCACCACAGTGACCATAGTGATCACGGATGTTAATGACAACCCTCCACGCTTCCCTCAGAGTGAGTGTGCTTTATGGCAGACCATGCCGTCACACACGTCCTTTACCTGAACGCTGTCAACAGAACAGCCGTCTGTCACATTCTTGAGCATGTTCTCACCAAAATGGCACTGGAAAATTTAAAATTGTGATTTCTAAGACATAAAGGTTAATACATGGGTAGAATAAGGTCTCATTTGTTAACACAATGCTAAGACTTATTCAGCTTGTTGCTGTTTTCTAATTTGTGTGATTTTAGTAATATTTAGTATTTTAGCACTATTATAGCATTTATTCATATTTTTAATTAGCTTTTGTTTTTGTTTTTTCAATGTTCATTTTAATTTTAGGTTACTTTTGGGAAATTTTGCTATTTGCTTTTGTCTTTTTTCTTTAATTCATTTAATTTTTATTGATTCTAATTTGTGTTATTTTAGTGTTATATATTATTGTAAAATTTTTATGAGATATTTTTTCATTTTAATTTTAGTTATTGTTTGTGTTTTGGTCATTTATTTTTATTATTATGTAGTTATTTACATTTCAGTTTATTTATTATATTAAAAAATAATAATGAATGAGGATAATTTTTGCGCTTTTGTCATTTTTTAAATTTTATTATTATTATTTATTTTTCTTTAATTTCTTTAATTTTTAAGTTGTTTTTATTAATTCTAATTTGTGTTATTTTAATGTTATGTATATACTATTGTAACATTTTTATATTATATATTTTTTTAATTTTAGTTTTTGTAATTATATATATACTTCAACTTTTAATTATATATTAAAGTTAGTTATTTTTTGTGCTTGTGTCATTTATTTGTATTATTATTATTTCATTATTTATTTACAATTTGGTTTATTTATTATATATATTAAAAATATATATATAATTTTCATTTTTTATTATTTTTTTTCTGTTTATTTTTTTATTTTTCTATTTTTATTTATTTTTTTTGTTTGTTTTTTATATACCCCTATAGCATTTATTAATGTTCTGAATTCCTTTTATATTTTCAGTTTTCATTTCGTTTAAGTTTTGCTGATGGTATAAACGCAGCTTGTGCAAAATGGCACTGGAAAATTTAAAATTGTGATTTCCAAGCCATAAAGGTTAGTACATGGGTAAAATAAGGTCTCATTTGTTAACACAATGCAATAGTTCAGACTTATTGTCAAAAACTTAATCATCTTGTTGCTGTTTTCTAATTTGTGTGATTTTAGTAGTATTTAGTATTTTAGTATTATAATAGCATTTATTCATATTTTAAATTAGCTTTTTTTATTATTTTAATTTTAGGTTACTTTTGGGAAATTTTGCTATTTGCTTTTGTCTTTTTTCTTTAATTTAATTAATTTTTAAGTTGTTTTTATTGATTCTAATTTGTGTTATTTTAGTTTTATGTACATATTATAATATAATATATTTCTTCATTTTAATTGTAGTTGTGTTTTAGTGATTTAGTAATTAAGAAATTAAAAATATATCAAATACATAAAACAATACAAATCTAAAATTACAAGATTAAATTTGACATATTTTAGGTATAAAGTCGAAATTATGAGAATAAAATAGAAATGTTTCAAGAATAAAGTCGAAATCTTTTGAGGATGAAGTCAAAATTACAATAATTAATTCGTAGCAGTATAGGCTATACTCGTAAAATATTATAACTTTAATTTCTATTATTTAAATTCTCTAAATATTTCGACTTTATTTTTGTAATATTTCAACTTTATTCTCAGAATTTTTAGACTTTATTTTCGCAGTGTTTCTGCTTTTTTCTCATAATATTTCAACTTTATTCTCGTAATTTTCTTCTTGAAATATTCTTGCATAATCTTAGATTTTCTCTTTTTTATGTGGCACAAAAATGCTGTTGTATATTTTAGCTTTATTTTAATCAATGGAAACTATTTTTACATTTTTAGCTCTAGTTAACATTGTATTTCCTCACCAAATGGGCTTAGAAATATAAAAAGTATGATTTCCAGGTCTATAAAACAACATAAAGGTTAATTAAAGGGATAACACTTTACAATAATGTCTCATTTGTTAACATTAGTTAATGCAATAGCTCAGTTTCAGCAATGATAATATTTTGAAAGCATGTATTGATCTTTGTTAATGCTAGCAAAAATTTAATTGTTCATGTTATTTCACAGTGCATTAACTATTAAAAACAACTTTAGATTTTTCAGAATGTAATGTGAATGTTGAAATGCTCATTGACTAAGATTAATAAATGCTTTAGAAGTGTTTATTGTTCAAGTTAACAAATGAAACCTTACTGAAAAGAGTAACCTTAAATTCTTTTTTGTTAAAAAATAATATTTTAAGAGCATAAATGCCAGTTTGCCTTTAAAATCTGTTGCACGCATTATGTGAAAAAATAGAGCTCTCCCTGTGCAACTGAGGAGGCAACCTTGATCAAATTCTTGTAATTATTAATATTTTTAATTATTTGTTGTGCTCAATAGACTTTAAATTCCAGATATAAAGTATGTACATTTGGCATTGAGGTTTTGTAATGCTGGAACAGCACAGCTCTGTTTGCTTTGGCTCACATTGAGGCGACTAATGCGGTGGAATCATTGAGCAGCTCCAGCTATAAACTAATAAAGCATAGAATTTGAAAGAATGCGGCACAAGCCAGGGACTACTTGAAAATCTAAACACTTTGGCCCAAACTAATAGAGTTTTGTATTACAGAAGTGACACAAGCAGGCTGTGAGACAAATGTTGCTATTTGCATTTGCAGTTGAGCATTCATCTGCTTTTATAGTGTCTTCTATAGAGAAAAAGGTGGTTAATTGGTTGATATTTGTGTTTTTCCAGTCTCATTTGGATGCTTGAATGTTACATCCAATACTCATGCCCTTTATTGATAGGACTATAAGTCTGATGTCAATGTTTATGTTGTTTTAAAGAAATAGTTTACCCAAAAATCACAGTTTGCTGACAGTGCAAACTGTGGTCTGATGGCAGCTGTGTCCAACGTGATACGTCTTGGCCTGCTGTACATGAGACCTTTACAGTGGTGGCTCAAAACCAAGGGATTTTCCCCGAGGGGAAATCCGCTTCGCACAATCAAGGTCACGCGGCGATGCCTACGTGCCTTAGACATGTGGAAGAAACCTTGGTTCTTGTCTCAGGGCCCGGTGCTGGGAACTCCTTGTCCCCTTGAACAAGCTGGCGCACCAGATCCTTGTGTGGTCCCAGGACAAACACCTTTCACTGAAAGCAGTTCACATTCTTGGGCATCTCAATTGGGGAGCAGACATCCTGTCGAAGCAGGGGCTGAGGCCCGGGGAATGGAGACTTCACCCAGAAGTAGTGAATCAGATCTGGGAAGTCTTTGGTCAGGCCGAGGTGGACTTATTTGTGACTCAGGAGACATCGCAATGTCCCCTTTGGTACTCTCTGACTCATCCAGCTCCACTGGGGCTGGATGCCATGGTACAGACGTGGCCGAGGCTACGTCTGTACGCCTTTCCCCCGATTGCTCTGCTCCCAGGAGTTCTGGAGAGAGTTCGCCGGGACGGGGTCAGTCTACTATTAGTAGCCCCGTACTGGCCAGGTCGAGTATGGTTCTTGGACCTATTGGCCCTTCTGGACGGCCCTCCATGGAGGATCCCCGTCAGGATGGACCTTCTCTCACAGCCGGGGGGTACCATCCTTCACCCCCGCCCGGAGATGTGGAAGCTGTGGGTGTAGCCCCTGAGGGGGCACAACTCATAGCTTCTGGTCTCTCAACCGAGGTTGTTGAGACCATCCTCCAATCCAGAGCTCCCTCAACGAGGAAGATGTATGCTTATAGGTGGAGGCTCTTCACAGCTTGGTGTAGAGATCCCCAGTTAGAGCCTGTTAACTGCCCGGTTGGTATAGTTCTGGAGGTCTTACAGGCCCGTTTCTCCACGGGAATTTCCCACTCCACCCCTCTTGTTGGCCTCTCAGTGGGTAAGAATCCCCTAGTCATACGTTTCCTCCGCGGTTTGCTGAAGCTGAGGCCTGCAGTACGACCTCGTTTCCCTACCTGGGACCTGGACTTTGCGCCCGGTATGGCCAAAGCCTTCTTCTACCCTAGAGCAGGGTATGTTCCCAAGGTCCCAACCACTATACCTCAGCCAGTCGTGCTTCAGGCCTTCTATCCTGCTCCGTTCACGGAACCTGAACATCGGAAGCTTAATTGCATGTGCCCAGTCCGTGCACTGGACGCCTATGTCCACAGAGCTGCCCTGTGGCATAGGACAGACCAGCTGTTGGTATGTTACGGTAAACCCAAGAGGATTGTGGATGCCATCTGCTCCGTCTACGAGTCCTCTGGCCTCCCCGCGCCGCTGGGAGCCAAGGCTCACTCTACCCGAGCAATGGCTGCTTCCCAAGCTCTTCTCTCGTTTGTCCCTCTTCAGGACATCTGTAACGCAGCGGGATGGTCCACGCCCCTCACTTTCGTTCGTTTCTATGAACTTGACCTCAGCGCCACCCCTGGCACCTCGGTTCTTCTGCCCTAGTCAAGTGGCAGGGACTTGGAATCCTGGAGGCGTGGGCATCTCGTTCCCCAAAGCGTTTGTGACGCAGCTCGAGTTCCCGGAAGGGGAACGTCTCAGGTTACGTATGTAATCCTGGTTCCCTGAGGGAATGAGACGCTGCGTCTCGTTACCAGTCTTCCGGCATCCCTGCGAGCGCTCGCTTCATGCTTCGAAGCTGAGGCCGTGGCCGGCGCAATTGCAACTTTGTATCTCATATTTCTTGCAATTGTGGGTAAATTTGTGACTTTTTTCTCAGACGTGTATATATTTATATATATATATATATATATATATATATATATATTATTATTATTATTAAAAATAATTATTTTTTCTCTGAGAAAATTTTGCAAGTTTGTATCACACAATTCTGTCTTAATTTCTCATAATTGCGACTTTGTATCTCATGTTCCTGGCTCGTATGTATATCTAATATATAGAGTGGTGTAAAAAAGTGTTGGCCCCTTTCCTGATTTTTTATTTTTTGCATGTTTGTCACACTTTAATGTTTCAGATCATCAACCTGATGATAGAGTTTAAATTTATATTTAAATTTTCAGGATTCTTTGACGTATAGAAAGCTAGAAAAAACAGCTTAAATTTAAAATAGAAATCTTCTGTAACACTAAATGTCTTTTCTTGTCAGTCTTGTCTTTGCTCTAAACTTGATCAATAAATGAATAAAGTTTATATCTTGGAATTCTGACTAAATGTAATCATAACAAAACTATTTAGAATTTTATGCACTCACAATGTCTGATTATACTGAGTTATAAAATATTATGTACCATGCAATTACATTGTCAATGGATATGTATTATGTGTATTATTATTTTCAGGCATCACTCCAGACAGATATTATGCTATAGTCAGCTCGTGTGTGTGTTTGACTCATATATTGTATCGGAGGCCAGCGCTGTGCTGTGACTCTGAATAGAGCGACTGTAATACACATCACAGGCTCAGACAAATAAAAAGCACTTTGTCTCATTGGTCACATCAGAGCAGACCGCATGGCCAATGCTTTAATACATTTCATATCTGGAAGCAAAACCCTCTGTGTGTGTGTGTGTGTGTGTGTGTGTGTGTGTGTGTGTGTGTGTGTGTGTGTGTGTGTGTGTTTGCAGCCACACCGTATAAAGAGCACTGAAACACATAGGGGTATTATTTTCCCTTTTCTGCTGTTCTTCCGTTCTCCCTTTCCATTTCCTCCAGAGGAAAAGCAGCATTAGCTTTATTACAGCAAAGAGACTCGCTGTAATACTGTCTCACATGCCCTGATGTCTGTTTTTCTCTATATTTCGATGACTCCCTCCTCTTTTTTCCCCTTTCTCATTCTCCACAAAAGCCTCATTTATGCCAGTTTTGCTCTAGCATCTAATTCATTAAGCTCCTTTTTGTATTGTGGGCCAAGCTGAAATCTTTATACTCCGTTATGACACATACTGCACTCTAGCATATTGCCTACATTACATATATTATAGACTGTACATTATGTAAGGCCAGGATGCTCATTAAAGCCAGGTTTGACATTGTGTTTTGTTGCTGTTGAAGCAGCTTCAAATTAAATAGCGCAGCAGTCGACTTCTGGATGTAAACAGACCATTCATTTTCTCCGTAGAGAAATCGATTCTTAATGATTATGTAGAAATCTTGCTAGATGGATGCACAGTAGCTGAGGTTGAGAGATGAGATATGAGCTTCTGTGGTAAACAGAAGTCAGTCTGATTTGAAGATTATTTTAAGAAACGTGTGTCTGTGAATCATTCATTTCAATTAATCAGTTCAGAATGATTTATTTGAGTCATTGCTCAATACCGTTTAGTGGCTTTTGGCATTTTTTAAAATGATTTAATATAAAATATATGCACACTGTTCAAAAGTTTGAGATCAGGAAGGTATTTTTTAATTTAAAAATGTGCATTAAATCGATTATAAGTGACATTTATACTGTTACAAAAGATTTCTATTTCAAATAAATGTTATTTGGGATTTTTTATTTGTTAAAGAATTCTGAAAAAATAAAATAAATCACGTTTTTCACAAAAATATAAAGCAGCACAACTGTTTTTAACAGTGATAAAAATTCTGAAAAGTTTCTTAAGCAGAAAATCAGCATATTAGAATGATTTCTGAAAATTCATGTGACACTGAATAATGCTGAAAATTCAGCTTTGATCAGACAAATAAATTACATTATACAATATATTCACATAGAAAACAGTTATATTAAATTGCAATAATATTTCACAATTTTACGGATTTTACTGTATTTGTAATCAAATAAATGCAGCCTTGAAGTGCAAAATTGTTATATGTGACCCTTGACCACAAAACGTCTCAGGTTACGTATGTAACCCTGGTTCCCTGAGGGAACGAGACACTGCGTCATCAACGCTCTGGGGAATGCCATTGGCGAACCCGGCTCTGAATCAGTCTGCAACCAATAGGATGACGGGAGTGACGTCACCAACGTGATGACGTCATACGACCAGGAAGTATATAAGCACGTGCGTTTCAAACCGGCTTCAGCTTCCAGGAATGAAGCGATGCGCGGTAGGAATGCGGGAATTATGGCCCATGACGCAGTGTCTCGTTCCCTCAGGGAACCAGGGTTACATACGTAACCTGAGACGTTCCCTTTCGGGAACTCTACACTGCGTCATCAACGCTCTGGGGAACGATATGCCCACGTCTCCAGAATTCCAAATTCCTACCCAGTGGTGTTTGTCTGGGAAGAAAAAAGGGGAAGCGCTGCTTCTGGTGGATCAAGCCAGGAAAAAGCTCTCTGCCTGGGGTTACCAGGGCAAGAGAGGCAGTACACCTCTGTCCGGGGGACCAGCCCGGAATCAGAGGGCAGTGCTCGTTGATACTTACCTGCAGGAGCACTGATGGTTCTCCGCCTGGGAAACTGCCAGGACAGGAGAAGTATTACACCTCCGTCCGGGAATAGTGCCGGAGCGAGAGGGAAGTGGCATATACCTCGGCCCTCGGGCTCGCGAGGAAAGTGGTCGCTCTGTCTGGGGACACCAGCAAAAGAGGGACCAGAAGAACTCCGCCTGGAAAACTGCCAGGACGTGAGTGGGATGACATCTCTGCCTGGGGAGCACCCAGCGCAAGAGGGAACATAACAAGTACCTCGGCCCTCAGGCACTCGAGGAAAGTAGTCCAAACTCTGTCTGGGGAAAGGCCAGCACGAGAGGGACTAAATTAGCTCCGCCTGGAAAACTGCCAGGACGCGAGCGGGATTACATCTCTGCCTGGGAGTACCCAGCGAAGAGGGATATGATCCGCCTCGGCCCTCGGGCTCACGAGAAAGGTGTCTACTTCAGTCTGGGGACCAGCCAGACGTAGAGGGACAGGTAGCGTCTGGGGAGTATGCCAGAACGCTAGGTTGCTTCGCCTGGGAAGAGTGCCAGGACGCAAGCGGGATTACATCTCTGCCTGGGACGTACCCAGCGAAGAGGGATTGAGTAAACCTCGGCTCTTGAGCCCACGAGGTTAGGTCATACACCCTAGTCTGGTCACCAGCCAGAGAGGGGTCCTCCTTGGCCCTCGGGCACACAAGGAGAGGGCAATCCTTTGTCGGGGCGCACCCGGATCAAGAGGGATGCAATTAGTGCCTGGAAACTCTGGCCAGAGCACGGGAAATAGCTCCGCCTGGAAACAGCCAGGACGCGAGTAGAATTACATCTCTGCCTGGGGAGTGCCCAGCGCAAGAGGAATCATAGCAAGAACCTCGGCCCTCAGGCGCTCGAGGAAAGTAGTCCAAACTCTGTCTGGGGAACAGCCAGCACGAGAGGGACTGAATTAGCTCCGCCTGGAAAACTGCCAGGACGCGAGTGGGATTACATCTCTGCCTGGGAGTACCAGCGAAGAGGGATATGATCTGCCTCGGCCCTCGGGCTCACGAGGAGAGTGTCTACCTCAGTCTGGGGACCAGCCAGACGTAGAGGGACAGGTAGCGTCTGGGGAGTATGCCAGGACGCTTGGTTGCTTCGCCTGGGAAATTTGCCAGGACGCAAGCGGAATAACATCTCTGCCTGGGGAGCACCCAGCGAAGAGGGAGAGTTATCCACCTCGGCCCTCAGGCCCCGAGGTGATAGGCCTCCGTCTGGTGACCAGCCAGACTAAGAAGCATCCTCGGCCCTCAGGCACACGAGGAAGGGTAATCCCTTTGTCGGGGCGCACCCGGACAACAGGGACCCGAGAAGTGTCTGGAAACTCTGGCCAGAACACTAAATTGACTCCGCCTGGAAAACTGCCAGGACGCGAGTGGGATTACATCTCTGCCTGGGGAGCACCCAGCGCAAGAGGGAACATCTACCTCGGCCCTCGGGCTCACGAGGGATAGCGCCTTCGCTGTCAGCTCAGGACAGCCGAGCTTGTAGCTCTTAGGTCTAGTTCATAGAACTTTACAAAGGTCAAAGGGGTGGACCAACCCGCCGCACTGCAGATGTCCTGGATGGGGACACCTGCTAGCAGAGCTTTGGAGGCAGCCATGCCTCGAGTTGAGTGAGCCTTGACGCCCATCGGTGATGGGAGGCCAGAGGACTCATAAGCAGTAGTTATTGCATCTACAATCCATCTACTGATAGTATGCTTAGTTGCCGGGAGCCCCCTCTTAGGGGGACCGTAACAAACTAGCAATTGCTCTGACTTTCGCCACAGGGCAGCTCTGTGGACGTATGTGTCCAGTGCTCGCACTGGACACATGCAGTTATACTTCCGATGGTCGTTCTCCACGAATGGAGGAGGATAAAAGGCCTGTAGGGTGACTGGCTGTGGTACTGCTGTTGGAACCTTCGGTATGTACCCTGGTCTAGGGTAGAGGAACGCTTTGGCCAAACCGGGCGCAAAGTCGATATATGAAGGGGCCACAGAGAGGGCCTGAAGGTCTCCTACTCTCCTCAGAGAAGTAAGAGCCAACAGCAGCGCCGTCTTAATTGTAAGGAAGCGATCTGAAATCTCCTCAATGGGCTCGAATGGAGGCCGAGAGAGGGCTTCAAGGACCACAGCGAGATCCCAAGAAGGAGTTCTGGGTACCACCCGAGGCCTTATCCTGAGTGCACCACGAAGGAAACGTATGACCAAGGGGTTCTTGCCCACTGACATGCCACCGAGAGGGGTGTGGAAGGCCGATAATGCCGCCACGTAAACCTTCAGGGTGGAGTGGGCTAGCCCTATGGAGAGGCGAGACTGCAAGAACTCCAGCACTGTACCAACCGGGCAGTGGACTGGGTCTGCGTGTCGCTCTTCACACCATGAAGTGAAAAGCTTCCACTTAAGGCCATAAAGTTTCCTTGTAGAGGGAGCTCTAGAGTGAAGGATGGTCTCCACAACCTCGGCTGGGAGACCACTGTCTATGAGGTGTGCCCCCTCAGAGGCCACACCCATAGTTTCCACTTCTCTGGGTGGGGGTGGCAAATTGCGCCCCCAGCCTGAGAAAGAAGGTCCTTCCTGACCGGAATCTCCCACGGAGAGCCGTCGAGGAGGGAAATGATGTCCGAGAACCATACTCGGGCCGGCCAGTACGGGGCTACTAGTAGTAGACTGACTCCGTACCGGCGCACTCTTTCTAGAACTCCTGGGAGCAGAGCGATCGGGGGGAAAGCGTACAGACGAAGCCTCGGCCAGGTCTGTACCATAGCGTCCAGCCCCAGTGGAGCTGGAGGCGTTAGAGAGTACCAAAGGGGACATTGCGAAGTCTCTTGAGTCGCAAAGAGGTCCACTTGAGCTTGGCCAAACACTCTCCATATCTGCTTCACCACCTCGGGGTGAAGTTTCCACTCCCCGGGCCTCGGCCCCTGCCTCGACAGGATGTCTGCTCCAATGTTCAAATGCCCAGGGATATGAACTGCACTCAGTGAGAGGAGTTTCCCTTGGGACCACAGGAGGATATGGTACGCCAGCTTGAATAAGGGGCGTGAACGCACACCTCCTTGGTGGTTGATGTAATATACTACCGCTGTGTTGTCGGTGCGAACTAACACATGACGGTTTCTCAGGTCTGGGAGGAAATGCCTCAAGGCCTTGAACACTGCTAACATCTCTAGGCAATTGATGTGCCACAAGAGATGGTGACCGGTCCATAGGCCGGAGGCCGAGCGGCCACTCATGACCGCTCCCCACCCGGTGAGGGATGCATCTGTCTCTAGCGTGACGCGGCGACAAGGAGCTCCCAAGACCGGGCCCTGAGATAGGAACCAAGGTTTCTTCCACATGTCTAAGGCACGAAGGCAACGCCGCGTGACCTTGATCTTGCGGAACGGATTTCCCCTCGGGGAGAATCCCTTGGTCTTGAGCCACCACTGCAGTGGCCTCATATGCAGCAGGCCAAAAGGTATTACGTTGGCTGCAGCTGCCATGAGACCTAACAGTACTTGAAACTGTTTGACAGTGAGTGACAGGCCTAGCTTGACCGCATTGACTGCAGTAAGGATCGACTCGATCCGAGCAGGAGACATTCGTGCCTGCATCGTGGTCGAATCCCATGCCACACCTAGATAAGTGGTTCTCTGTAAAGGAGACAGCACACTTTTCTTGGCGTTGAGCCTCAACCCCAGCTTTTTCATATGAGCGAGAACAACATCTCGATGCTGAGCCGCTAACTGTTCCGAGCTGGCTAGGATAAGCCAGTCGTCTATGTAGTTGAGTATGCGGATGCCCTGGAGTCGCAACGGAGCCAGCGCAGCATCCACACACTTCGTGAAAGTGCGGGGTGAGAGTGCTAGGCCGAAAGGAAGAACTCGATATTGGTAAGCTTCGCCCCTGAAAGCGAACCTGAGAAACTTCCTGTGTTGAGGAAGGATGGAGATATGGAAATATGCATCTTTGAGATCTATCGTGACAAACCAGTCCTCGGACCTGATTTGAGACACGACCTGCTTGACAGTAAGCATTCTGAACTTCAGCTTCATAACTGAGCGGTTCAGTAGCCTGAGATCTAAGATGGGCCTCAGCCCTCCATCCTTCTTGGGAACAATGAAGTACCGGCTGTAGAACCCGGATTCTCTGTGCTGAGGAGGGACCACCTCGATGGCTCCCTTCCTTAGAAGAGAATTTACTTCTTGTTCCATGACCAGAACCTGCTCTGGGCCTACCAGGGTAGGAAATACTCCGCTGAACTGAGGCGGAGGAGCGCCGAACTGGATTTGATAACCTTTCTCTACCGTACGAAGAACCCATGAAGATACATTTGGCAGTAGTTTCCACGCTGCTAGAAAATGTACTAAGGGAACCAGCCTCTCGAGACTGGCCTCTGGTAGAGTTTGAGGAACTAATTCGGTGGCCTGTAACAGCTGACTGGCAAGCGACACCTGAACTAATTGCTCTGAGGACCCCCGTAGGGGTGACAAACTTGCTGAGTCCGCTACGAAATCGGGCGGAAACCCCAGCAGGGGTTTGCGGGAGACAGCCGCGCCCTGAAACACTGGCAGGGTTAGCTGACTGGTCTCCTGAGGGCCCCGAGGGAGAGTGGGTACCATAAAATGTGGAAGACCCGCTTCTCCCCCGAGAGGGGCTGCCCTCAATGGCCCTGAGACACAAAAGTCAGGGCCGCTTAGCCGAGGACCTCTTTGACTGCAGGACGACCCTCAGGTCCGGCCTGGCCTTAGAGGCCCTCGACTTCGAGCGTGACTTGCCCTGCCCCCTAGATCTATCTGGCGGGGCACGAGCGGCCACGCTAGCTTTTTGGGTCTGGCGGTGTGAGGAGCTGGTACGCGGCTGGGGCTGCTCCCGTCCGGCAGCCCCAGAATAGACACGGCGAGGGAGGTACTGTTGGAAGGCCGCACTTTGTTTGCGGGCCTCCTGGTATCTGCTGACGACGGCCTCGACCGAGTCGCCAAACAGACCAGGAGACTTGAGTGGGGCGTCCAGCAGAAGGGCCCTGTCCTTCTCCTTCATGTCGGACAGGGACAACCATAGGTGTCTCTCCGCGACCACCAGGGCTGCCATAGACCGCCCAACAGCGCGGGCGGTCTCCTTGGTGGCACGGAGAGCTAGATCTGCTGTTCGCCTCAACTCAGAAACATTGACCTCCCTGCCTTCATCTAGGTCTTTAAGCAGGTCAGCCTGGTACGCCTGCAACACAGACATTGTGTGCAAGCATGAACCGGCCTGACCTGCTGCCGCGTACCCCTTGCCCAGCAAGCTGGAAGTTAGTTTTAAAGGCTTGGTGGGCAAGGTTGGAGCCTTCAAAGATGATGCCGCTGCGGGCGACAGATAGCTCGCAAGCGTCTGCTCAACCCTGGGCATCATCTTATAGCCGCACTCCTCTACCCCCCCAACGTTACCGTAGTAACCGGAGGAAGGGGTGAAGACGCGGGCTGAGAAGGGTTTTTCCCATGATCTCGACAGCTCACTGTGGAGATCAGGGAAAAACGGAAGGCTCCTTCCTGGAGGTGGCTTGTGTGTCCGCAGAAAGCGCTCATCTAGCTTGCTTTCATGCGGCTCATTTTGACTGTGCTCGGCGGGCCAGCTGATGTTGAGCCTGGCTACCGCACGAGTCACCACCTCCAAGAGCTCCTCAAACTGCGGGGATTTTACTGGCGGTTGGATGAGGTCAACACTCTCTACGTCAACCTCCTCGGAGGAAGACAAGAGTAGTGTTGAGACCTCCTCTCGGGGGGAAGAAACCGCAGTGCGGGCTTCCACATCCAAGAGGAGATCAACCGATCCGCCGGGTGAGGAAGGAGATAGGGGATCACCCGTCTCCATACCCTCCAGCAGATCGAGCTGCGAACCCCACGAGTGCAGCTGCCGCTCCGCCTCAGCGGAAGCGGGGCCAGACCCGCGAGGAACGCTGGTGAAGGCTCCCTCCTCGAAGAGAGCCTTCCGGGAACGAAGCACCCGCAGTGGAAGGCGCTCACACTGCGGACAGCCAGCCCCCTCGAGGGCTGACTGAGCATGCTCCGCTCCCATGCAGAGAACACACAGACTGTGTGTATCCCCACCAACGATGAATCGCTGGCAAGGAGGAACACACCGTCTGTGTGACTGCTGCACCGCCATAACAAATTTCTTTCCCCTTTTTGACATTGCTCAAAATAAAGTTGTGCAAACTGGCACAGAAAAACAGCAATGCAAATAACCAGACAAACAGACCAACATAGAGCGCTTCGCTGAATGACAAAAGCTGAAGCCGGTTTGAAACGCACGTGCTTATATACTTCCTGGTCGTATGACGTCATCACGTTGGTGACGTCACTCCCGTCATCCTATTGGTTGCAGACTGATTCAGAGCCGGGTTCGCCAATGGCATTCCCCAGAGCGTTGATGACGCAGTGTAGAGTTCCCGAAAGGGAACCAGTCATAAGGGTCAAATTCTTGAAATTAATTTGATTCTTGAAATAATATAATAGATAAATATGTTTTTCGTTGATGTATGGTTTGTTAGGATAGGACAATATTTGGCCAAGACACAACTACACTCTTAAAAATAAAGGTACTTCAGGATGCCATAGAAGAGCCTTTTTTATCTAAATGGTTCCATAAAGAACCTTAAACATCTGAAGAACCTTTTTGTTTCACAAAAGGTTCTTTATGGCAAAAGAAGGTTCTTCAGATTATAAAAAAGGTAATAAAGATACGGTTCTTTAAAGAACCTTTGACTGAATGGTTCTTTGTGGAACCAAAAATGGGTCTTCTATGGCATCGCTTGAAGAACCTTTTAGAGTGTATTTGAAAATCTAAAATCTAAGGGTGCAAAAAAATGTATATATTGAGAAAATCACCTTTAAAGTTGTCCAAATTAAGTGCTTAGCAATGCATATTACTAATCAGAAATTAAATTTTGAGATATTTACAGTGGGAAATATACAAAATATCTTCATGGAACATGATCTTTAATTAATATCCTAGTGATTTTTGGCATAAAAAGAAAAACAAATGGTAATTTTGACCCATACAATGCATTTTTGGCTATTTTTGGCTGTTTTGTGGTGCAGGGTCACATATTGGTTCATATAAAATAATTTTTTCCCCTTTCATTCATCAAGTGAAAAATCACCCCTTTTAAGACATTTGCACCAAAAAACACATACCGAGAAACTGAATGTTTCATATTATCTATATATTTATTATTTATATATTCTATATATTTCAAATTTAAATATCATCAAAAGGATTTTTTCTTTTGCTGTATTCCCCAGCCCTAACATGCATGCATTCTCACCAAAGTGTGTCAACATGAATGGAAACCATCATGAAAGTAACGTCCTCTCTTTCCCTCACAGAGATGTATCAGTTTTCGGTCTCAGAGGGCGCGGCTGTCGGGACGTCGATCGGCCGGGTGATCGCGACAGATGCGGACATGGGCGAGAATACGGATATGAGTTACCTGATCAAAGACGAGGAAGGTGGAGAGCTGTTCAGAGTCTCCACTGACGGAGACACACAAGAGGCCATCATTACCATCAAAAAGGTAGATGGAAGATGCCTCGGCCGTGCCATTTCACGCTCTGAAGGTCGTCCTGCCCTTCACATGTGGCTGTGTTGTGTATTTTGATGTTAGCTAGTGATTTTTAACATCAAGTGGTGATTCAACACAGTACCAGACAGTATTGGGGGTAACGCATTATAAGTAATAATATTACTTTTTCCAAGTAACTAGTAAAGTAACGCATTACTTTTTAATTGACAAGAAAATATCTGAGTTACTTTTTCAAATAAGTGACACTAGTTACCTTTCCCCCCCATTTATTGATTAAAAGCTCTCCTGTCCACATGTTGAGAGAAATTGCGAGTGAGATGTTACTTTAGATCTAGAATAAATGTGAACATGCATTAATTCATCTCACTCACTAAATAACAGATACAGTATTCCTCAAAATGAATAAAAACAGTGAAATTCAACGCAAACCTGTTATAATTAAATGTTAAATAATACAAAAATCCTTTATGTATTTAATCCCATTTTATTAACCGATGTCTTTGCTGCCGACCTTCGATGATCCAATTCATCCATACTAATAAGCAAAAATTACTCAAGATAATCTAACATTTGTTTTCCTTTTTTTTTAATTGCTGAAGAGTTGATATTTTTTCTTCTGCGGTCTACTGTACAGTCGTCAATTTACTTTTCTCTGAGCCCGAGGCTTTTGGTGTGAAAAGGCTTTTACATTTGCCAAAAATAGAACTTTTTATGGTAACACTTTACAATAAGGTTGTATGAATTAGCATTAGTTAATGCATTAGTTAACATGAACTAAGCATGAACAACAACTCTGTTCAGCATTAGTTAATCTTAGTTAACGTTAACTTGCACGTATATTACAGTTTTTCTCAATTGCTTAAACACATTTCTTGAAATTGTGCCTCTTATTTGCGAAACTCTAAACACAAATCCACAACTTCTAACTCAATTCCCCAAACTTCCTATATTGAGGTCAAAATGAAGCTCTCCACTCAAAACAACTCAATCTTGCTGAAAAACCAAACTTTTCTCTCAGACATGACACACAAATCCTCAAAAAAACACACACTACAACACAGTTTTACACACTGATGAGATAAATTCAAAACAATACTACAAAAACAATAAAAATAAAAAACTTTTCACATGATAAACACAACAAATGTATGCATTTGCAAGTGTTTTATTTCTTAATTTACAGTAATGTACTGTAGAAAACAGAACAAAACAGCAAACAACAACAAAAATAATTATTCTGCCCAACATCCTGTGTTTGGTCTGGGACAGGCCAAAGAACCTCTTCAGCATCACAGGCTAAATTAGTCCTGGCCAGGCAGCAGGGGTCAAATCCTCTTGCATGCCTGATTCAACCCTGGCACCCATCAACTAAAATATATGAGACTGCTTGTCTTCTTTCCCTTGCCCTTCCTGTCTCTTCCATGTTGTCGTTGTCGTCATCATCCTACTCCTTCTTCTCCTCCTCTTCCTCTTTCACCTCCTACTCTTCCACTTCAAAATTACACATTACTATAGGTGGGATATTGATTGAAAAAGACTGAATAGGATTCAAAGTTACACTTGTACTAGTGGTCTGACAAAAAAAAAAATGCATTACAACGTCATTGTGAAGCAGAAAAGAAAAGGAAATATGGGCACAAAGGTGAAAATAAAAATAAGAAAGCCCACTGTCAGAATTTGTAACTCCTGTGTTGTCCTCTGTCTATATATGCTTTCCAATTGAAGGTTCATGAGATGTGCCTTTGAGCTTTTTCAGAGAACTGCTTTATCATTGGTTGATCTTTATTATCTTCATTAGTGAAAGTCAAGATTCACTTGAATAATTCATGGCAAATTGACAAAAAGTCTAATAGAAATGTGTAGAATATATGATTGACAGTTTATGACAACTAGATAAAATTTTTTGCATTTAGGTAATGACTTATACGATGAGCTAATGACTTGATGTTTTGAGGGGTGAGACTATTACACAGAGAACTATATAATACATTTTGAGCAACATGACAATAGCAACTGATAATGTAGGAAACCGCAGACAAATGTATATAATCAGTTGTATGAATGTGCCAAAGCAATCACAACTTGATCAAAAGAAAGAGAAGCTTTTTATGATGTGCACAAGAGACTAGATGATGTGGATGTTGAACAAGTAGTTTTGGCAGTTTCATTTCTGATCTGAGAAATGCACCAAAGTGACTGAGAAACACTGTAAGCTGACTTTGGCTCTTTTATCTCCATTGAAGATTCTGATTGGTGTGTGCTAAATTTTGACTCCTAGTGTTTCCACTTGGGTAATTGTGTGCTAATTGAGCTCAGACTTCGCAGACTTGAGTGAACAATATTGAATGCTTGTGCTTTCTAAATGACCACATGGTGTAAGCACTGAGAAATGTAGGGATTTGTGTGTAGAGTTTTGCAGTAACAGTTCACCAAATATAACTCATGTGTCAAAGCAGGGAATAGTGTTTAATGTTTAGGGAAATGGGTGTGCTTTTTGAGAAATGGCGTTATAGTTTTGAAATTTTAGTTCAAAAGACTGGTTATAGTGTTTTAGCAATTGAGAAAAACTGTAATGCGTTTATTCATGTTAACAGCTGAATTAATTAATGTTAGTTAATGCATCAGCTGCTATTTACACTAATGTAAATATGCACAGCAAGTCTACATTACCGAAAATTAAATAAAGCTGTTTACCATTATTGCTCATTAATAGCTCATGTTAACTAATGTTAATTACTTAAGCTGAATAGATGCGCGTAGGTCAACATAAACTTGGATTAACTAATGCTGAACAGAGTTGTTGTTAATGCTTAGTTCATGTTAACTAATGCATTAACTAATGCTAATTCATACAACCTTGTTGTAAAGTGTTACCCTTTTTATATTAAAAACAAACAAGCAAGCCCTGCCCAGATTTAAGAAGTAACGCAAAAGTATGACTATACGCATTACTTTCCATAAAAAGTATTGTAATGTAATGTAATTAGTTACTTTTTTAGGAAGTAACTCAATATTGTAATGCATTACTTTTAATTACTTTTAAAGTAACTTTCCCCAACACTGGTACCAGAAGTGTTTCACACACACACACACACACACACACACACACACACACACATACTGGTTTTTGTGGTTTAGCAGGACTTTGAGTGCCAAACCAGTTGTATGGTGGTTTAAGGGGACACACCTTTCCCAATGCCCTACAGAGATGATAAAACTATCAAAAATTTTGTTTTAGTCTGCAGATGAAGAATCTGGCTTAGACTTCCCTCTACACATAATTAAACAGATAATATGACAACCTGATATTTTGGTGGTACTTGGGGACAGCCACACCCCTCCTGAAATGTTCCCGCCCATTACATAATTGGGATTTGTAGGGTCCTACCGGTTTATAAGGACACTCATTTTACAATACACAAATCATGTCAATTCCCTGCATTACAGAGACCAATGTGTTTTACAGGGACTTGTACATACACAACACACAGACATGACGCTATGCTGCATTACCAAGACCAAGGTGAATAAAGAGTGCCGGATCATAAACACAATACACAACTGCACATCTTCCAACATTATAGGGACAGATGTGATTTACTGGCACATGCCAATACACAGCACACTAACATGACCCTCTGCTGCATTACCAAGACCATGGTGAATAAAGAGTGCCTGATCTTAATACATAACAGAACTAAGACGACAAAAAAGACCAGTGTCAATGTGTTTTAGAAGCAATTTAATTGCACCTTTAAATAACAAAAATGTTTTGTTTTTTTTCCCCCTTTCAGTCTTTAGCATGTTTTATAAGCATGGCATGCCATTTTAGGGAGAAAAGTGGCATTGACAAATTTCAAAACATGCGCACTTGCTGGCACTTAGTCATTGTGGCCAATTCATTGCTTCATTACAGCCGTAATTTCAGCATTTGACCAGCACACTCTTCGTCCTCTCCGTGGGTTTTCCACTTCATCTTCGCTGTCATTGTCTGTATAATAATAATAATAATAAAAAAACTTTAGTAAATTGTAACTAGCTTGTACTTACAGTGGAGATCAAAATTAGAGAATGAGCTATAGTTTCCTAAATGTCAAGGTCATCGCTTAGTCCTATTTGAAGTTATCCTAACAGGAGTAGAAGGGCAGTGTTTAAGTTTATTTTATTAACTGCATTATATAATATAATAATATTAGTATAACATACATACAGTACATACATACATACATACACACATACATATATATATATATATATATATATAAAATGACAAACCCTATTTAACTGGCAGCATTACTCTAATTTTTACTGCAAGAGAAATTATTCATTCCAAATCTGTGATTTCTTGAATACTGCATCTTTACAATGACAGTAATTCATTCAAGTCCCCCCAAAACCTCTCCTCTCACCTTCATGAGCATGTTGGGAGGATAGAGGAGAACTGGTCTAAACTTCACATAGTGATGAGTAAGTTTAGATTGGAAATATTATGTCATGTTCAGTGAAATGGCCAGAGCGGAGTCCTGATCTAAACCCAACTCAAAATCTCTAGAAAACCCTTAGCAAATAAAATATGGCTGAGAAACCCCCTACAGTTAAAAGAAGTGAACCAAGATCACACCAGTCCAATCTGAGAAACCAGTGATGTCCTGCTATGCAGATGTGCTCAAGTCACTCAAAACTCTAATTTTAGCTGTAATATTTCCTGCTACAGTGGTTACTGTTCCCTAATTTTGATCAGTGTTTTCCACAAAATATTTTTTCTATATATTTTTTTTTATATAGCTACAGCTAATGTTCCTTCAAATTGTAAGCAATAAAGATTAACAATATATCTTAGAACAAAAAAAATCAAGTATTTATAGATGGTCTCCAATTTTGATTCCACTGTACATTGATAGTAGTATTGTAATTTTAACCCTGGTACCTTGAGTAACAGAAGTTCTCTCAATGGGCATCTCCTGAACAGCTGCAAGAAATCAGTTAAATAATGATCAGGAAACTCAGAAGTCAAACAGAAAAAACATTACAAATAACACATTCAAAAGGATATTGCCTGCTAAACATTATTTTTTTTAACTTAAATTCAAACAATCATTTATCAGTTTTTGGCTTTAAAGAGAGTTCACCCAAAAATGAAAATTCATTTTCAATTCAAGTCATTAAGTAGTTGTACTTAGGTTGTTTCAAACCTGTAAGACATTTGCTCAACTTCAGAACACAACTGAAGATATTTATAATAAAAGCTGAAGGGTTCATGTCCCTCCATTGACAGCCAACACAACTACCATGTTCAAGGCCCAGAGAGCTAGTTCACGAGAGCACCACGACACATGAGTGCTGTGTTGACACGAGAGGACACGTTATCACAATAAAAGATGAAATATCTCTTTAACATGAAAATGAATATCAACTTATTGATACAGACTAGAAAGAAAATACTGACACATCCTTAATTTCAGTTATATTCTGATTAAAACGTTGCACTAAAATAGACAGTGGTTGCCATAATTTCACCAGCTAAAAATGCTTTTAAGTCAGTTATTTCTATATTTTGCTGTAGTGTGTCAGTTGGAAATATCAGTTTACATTTCCAAACATTCAATTTGCCATTAACTGTAATAATCCAGTGAGATTTTTGTTTTAACAAGGAGTCTGACAACAGCCAGTGCTCCACACAGAGATCCAGTCTGTCTGCAATGACATGAAGAAATGGAACAAACTGAGATAGGCTAAATCCAGAAGACTTCAAGAAACCTACCTGCAAAACCACAGTACTGTTAAACGTTTTAGGTGTTTAAAATTGTTTAAAAATGCTCTAAAATGAGGACGCTTGTCAAAAACGATGTCATGAATAGATTTTCTTTATCAATTAACTTCTATTAACTAAATTAAATCATCCATGATGACCATTCTTTGCATTTAAAGCAGCTTGTGCCTAGTTTTGCAGGTAAGTTTCTTAAAACCTTCTGGATTTAGCCCATCTCAGTTTGTTCTGTTTCTTCATGTCATTCCAGACAGACTGGATGATGATGATTTGATGAGATCTGTGTGGTGCAATGGTTGTTGTCCAACTGCTTGTGCTAACAAAAATCTCAATGGATTATTTCAATTAATGGTCAAATGAATGTCTGGAAAAGCAAACTGATATTTCCTACTGACACACTACAGCAAAAGACAGAAATAACTAACTTAAAAACATTTTTTTAGCTGGTGAAAATACAAGTGTTCCAATAATTATGGCCACAACTGTATTTTATAAATATATAAAATGTTTATAAATATGTATATATTGATATATAACATATATTGTTGGTGACATACCAGCACTACTAGAAGCACCTGCCGCTCCAGCCACAGAATCATCGGAATCACTTTCATCATGATCATTGTCACCGGAATCAGTCATATTGATCTTATCTTGAAGTAAAAATGAATTTTTAGAACATGAGAAACATGTACACCTGTACTGAGAAATCAAACAACATAACCACACCATTTATGAAACCTGACAAATTACACTACGTCCTACAGTGAACATAGAGTTTCTTTAAATGTCCCTATGAGTGTTAAAAGATCTACACTGTACTGCCTACTCTAGGATGGACATACCTTCAACTTCAATATCATCAAGTGATTTGCCCTGAAGATCAGGGGCCGTATGTATAAAACTTCTAAGAAATGCTCTTAAGAGTAGTCTTAAACTTTGACTTAAGTGTCAAAAAATTCTTAGTAAGAAGTAGGACTTTTTTAAGAGTAGGAGACTTTTATAAAGAATCTAAATCTCTTTCAGTGTATTTAAACAAATGCTTTGCATTGTAGAAAATTATCACAAATTATTATTAATGCTTTGAAATCCATGTCTCCTCATTTACAGTTGAAGCAATGATGTGAACAGCTCTAAGAACTCAAAGAAAGCCCACAAACTTAAAAGTTTCTTGTTTTGCAGCATGGTTTGACGGTCAGTTGGAAAGTCAATAAACTGCCGTTAAGTTGTGGCCAAGAGAGAGAAAAAAGTCTTACTGATTTTGTAAGCATATTGCATATTTGCTTGGAGTCAATTGTTTTACTTTTATTTTTTTGATAATAATGCAGTAAAATGTGTCATATTTTTTTGGCATTGCTGTCCTACAAAGAAATTATGAACACATGCAAAAACAAGAGAGGACCAACACAAAATTAATAACTGATGTTGTATTCAATGTCAATGGTGACCGTTTAGTGATTTTGTCACTAGATTTGTTGACGTCCTTCCCCCTTTTGAGACTTTGAGACTAAACCTTATCTAGATTACAACACTCTCCCACTGATATATTTATATTATATAGATCAGTGAACTCACCATTATGTCCTCATCGGCTACATTGTGTGACTGTTTTAACTACTTTCAATTGAAAGCAGTTAGCAACATTGATCAGTGTTTTTTCATATTTTGATGGTTTAAGTGAAATGTGAGGTCATTAAAACCCTCCACACATCACTTTTGGTCACTGATGTGTTTGGTGAGGTTAGTGTCACAATATTTAAGACCCTGCTTACTGTGTCATCACCAGTGCTTTGCTGCATTTTTTACAATCTTTCAAATTTTCCAGTGAAAATAAATAAACAAACAAACATATTATTGCAGCTAGAGCATTGATTTGTAGAGTGGATTAAGTTATTATGCTTATTACTTGGTCAATTACAAAAATAAATACATTAAAGAATGCCTGATGGTCACGACTGTATCATTTTATCAACTCCATATGACATATTGGAGTTATATGATGATATGTGTATTGTAAAGTGTGTGTTTCCTCCTTTTTGCTGCCATTGTGTTACTCCTAACTAGGTTAGGAGACCTCTCCAACTCTCTTAAATAATTTAGGAGCTGAGACCTAGTCTTAACACTTAAGAACTTTTATGAATCACTCTTTATCTTAAGTCCAGAAATAAGAATAAAATTACGTCACTCTTAGAATTTTGAAACACTTAAGACTAAAATTTGACTCTGAGAAGCTTTATACTTACGGGCCCAGGCAGACATCCCTTTTCCATGGCTAGGAGTAACTTAGATATTCTAGCAAGCTGAGTAGTGACTTCTGGCAGCCTGTAAAGTCACGGTGGACGCGGATGTTATGCCCTAAGAAATCGGCAACCTGATCTAGTTCATTATTCTTCAAGTTTAGGATTTGTGAGAGAGTAGCCATGTGCTTGCGTAAATGCTTGCTATTTTTATTCCTTTGAAACATGCAACCTATGTATTTAATTGAACTGCATTCTTTTTTCCAAAACAATGGGCAAAGACACTATAAGACAATATCAAAGACATTACAATTTTTTTTGCAAAAATGTAAAATATTTTTGGTTCATTATAAAACTATGGCAGATGAATTAGACTGTGGCAGGTTACCAGAATATAGGTAAACAATAGGAAACAGTGTAAATAATTCAACCAAAATATGTGAATACCTCCTCGACTGCTTCAGTGGGGGCACAAAAGCTCTGCTCCTCAGTTAAAACATGTTCTTTGGCAGGTGAGATCTGAAAACATAATTAAAGAAGCAAGGGTCATATGGAGATGTTTCTTACTATACCAAACTAACATTTCCTAAAATTATGCAATGCTCTTTATTACCTTCACCATATCCTTCTCAACACGGTCTTTATTCTCTAATTAAAATTGGTCCATCTCAGGAGTCACCTGAAATTAAAAGAAAAACAAACATTTTTTAAAGACAAAGGATTTGGAAATGGTCCGTTTCCAGTCCTTCAGTAGCAGCACAAATACTGGACTCCATTAACACTGAACACTTACAGTTTTTTACAGACGCTAGGACACATTTCTCAATACTTAGGTCACTTTTTCAAAACTCTTCACACAATTCTCCAAACCGACTTTCAGTTTGGCAAAGCAGTTCATTTCACATTCAAAATGCACTACATCTACCAAAATACTTTATTCAGGTCTCAAATAAACTCATTCTTCCAGAACACTAGAAAAGGTTGACAGCCAACAAACACACTTTGTCACCCACAAAACACTGAGCTAAAAAACACTAACAACACGTAGCATTACACAGTGTTTTCTTGTGTAAAACAAGGACACATCTGTTTATAATTGCAATATATATTGTTTATAACTGCAATATATGTTACTGGAATGAATTGATTTCAATTTCTGGCTGGGTCCACGTTTACATCACAATACAAACCTATTCAGCAGTTGTCTCCTTTTGTAACGAAATTGAAAGAGTAACACCTGTGTAGATGTTCATCTACAATGAGAATCAGCTGTGGCTGGTTAAACTGCATTTTTAGATTTGAAACATGTTTAAAATATTGCTGTTGAATTTTGCCGTCTTATTCAGTTTTGCATTGTGTTATTGTTTGAACATAAGTTTAACAGTTTTGAAAACAGTATGTAAGCACGTGCAAAATGTCCTGTACGTACAAAGATTTTTGGCAGTTGTTGTGTCTGAGTGAGAAAAGAATTCATGAAATTTGAGAGATGTACTTATTAAATGCATTTTGTGCCAAAACAATGATAATTGATCCTCAGTTTAGCCACATAGACTTCTGTTGTGCTCACTGTGTGAAGAGTTTTGCAAAAGTGACCCAAGTACTGAGAAATGTGCCCTCGCGTCTGTAAAAAACTGTAAATTGAAAGAAAAAAAAGAAAAACATTACCTTCTCTACATCTCGCACTTCAGACTGGGATAGATTGTTCAGTTCAAGAGTGGGTGGTTCAACCTCTTTAAGAGTCTATGAAACAAAATTGGACATTTGTATCATTGATTTAACAGCGTAGATCTCACAAACATGTCTTTGCTTCATATGATCATTCTCTTGCAGCACAACTGTATTTACCTCATCTAGTCCCACAGCAACCGCACCACAATCATTGGTGTCTGATGACAGCTGGGTCTTAGGAGTTATCTGATAATTAGAACACCACTTTACATACAGAAACACTTTCTCTATGAGATACAGAACAATATCAATCCAACAGAATGTGAGAAATATATCCAAGGAATAAATGCATAGACAATTGGTAATGTAATGAAATAATGATTTAAAATGACTTTAAAACCTTGCTTTTATTTTAACATGATAATGCACAAATAAAAGCACAATATTTATTTTTCAAATCAATATTTAAATATTACTCAGTGTAATGATGTCTTTTTCTGCACTACATGTGTGTTCATTACAGTACGTCAGTTTATGTGAAGCTTTACACCTGTGTTATGAGGACACCTGTTTTATGAGGACCATCAGGACATATTCTTGATATCTGACTGAAGAATCTCAGTGTGTTGTGTTAGTTTGACAAAAGCCTGGTTTATGAGGACACTAGTTATTACCGGGACAGAGGTAACTCAGTATCTCAGTAACAACTAGTTCAAGCATTTCTGTGCATAAGAGAGACTATGGTGCCATAGTGCTTGTGTTAGCTGTCCTGTAGGTGATTATGACTCACTCATCTGTGCACTTAAACAGAATTAATGTCTTATTCATTACATTTGTGTTCATTACAGTACTTCAGTTTGTGTGAAGCGTTACACCTGTGTTATAAGGACACCTGTTTTATGAGGACCATCATCACATATTCTTGATATCTGACTGAAGAATCTCAGTGTGTTGTGTTAGTTTGACAAAAGCCTGGTTTATGAGGACACTATTACCGGGACATAGGTAACTCAATATCTCAGTCTTCTCAGATAGCTTTAAAGGTTGGTCAGATACAGATTCTCATCTATCATCTAGTGCAGGTGTTGGGAACCTTGATCCTGGAGGTGTCCCTGCAGAGTTTAGCTCCAAAAAAATAATAAATATATAAATAATACCAACCTGTATCCTGAACACATTGATTAGCTGGTTCAGGTGTTTTTGATTAGGGTTGGAGCTAACACTGGCCCTCCAGGACCAACGTTTCCCACCCCTGATCTTGCGAATAGATAATATGCAATCTTGGAGAAAGCAAATAAAAAATAATGTGGCATACAAATATTATAAAGTTACTTTTATATATAGTTTTAATATTACTTAATGAAAGCCAATTGGAATCAAGGGGACTTACTTTTCACCAATTTAGAGAACTACCGAGTATTCAATATCATATTGACCACAGTGAGATGTAAAAAATCCCAATATTTCATATGGATGGAGCCCATTGTTTGGGTAATAACTAGTGTCCTCATAAACCAGGCTTTTGTCAAACTAACACAACACACTGAGATTCTTCAGTCAGATATCAAGAATATGTGATGATGGTCCTCATTAAACAGGTGTCCTCATAACACAGGTGTAAAGCTTCACACAAACTGACGTACTGTAATGAACACACATGTAATGAATAAGACATTAATTCTGTTTAAGTGCACAGATGAGTGAGTCATAATCACCTACAGGACAGCTAACACAAGCACTATGGCACCATAGTCTCTCTTATGCACAGAAATGCTTGAACTAGTTATTACTGAGATACTGAGTTACCTCTGTCCCGGTAATAACTAGTGTCCTCATAAACCAGGCTTTTGTCAAACTAACACAACACACTGAGATTCTTCAGTCAGATATCAAGAATATGTCCTGATGGTCCTCATAAAACAGGTGTCCTCATAACACAGGTGTAAAGCTTCACACAAACTGACGTACTGTAATGAACACACATGTAATGAATAAGACATTAATTCTGTTTAAGTGCACAGATGAGTGAGTCATAATCACCTACAGGACAGCTAACACAAGCACTATGGCACCATAGTCTCTCTTATGCACAGAAATGCTTGAACTAGTTATTACTGAGATACTGAGTTACCTCTGTCCCGGTAATAACTAGTGTCCTCATAAACCAGGCTTTTGTCAAACTAACACAACACACTGAGATTCTTCAGTCAGATATCAAGAATATGTGATGATGGTCCTCATAACACAGGTGTCCTCATAACACAGGTGTAAAGCTTCACACAAACTGGCGTAATGTAATGAATACACGTAATGTTATATGTAAAAAGTCATTAATTTTACAATGGGTGACAATTAATACTTCAACCTTTAATTATTAAATAATTATTTATTGTATTAT
>NC_133372.1:44623829-44646329 GCF_049309525.1 Garra rufa
CATTTCATTCCCCAACATCATATTTTCAAACCATCAAGATGTCTTTTTTTAATTGCAATAATATTTTCTATAAAATAATAGAAAACAATACTTCTTCGTTTTGACACTTATTAGGCTTGATTTTTATATATAATGATATTACACTCACAGCAGCAACAACAACAACAATAAATAAAAAAATATATATACTACTGGGTGTGAAATATGACCCAGACATGTGTTCATGCTCCAAACAGCACTATTGTGAAATCTTCAACATTCAACATTGAACATTCATCGTCAAACACCTACTTGGGAAAACAAAAGCACAAAACAAAACGGATGCGTGGCATTCCTTGTGGGTTTGTGCAACAAACAGCCGCTCGTCTGGCTGTCTATGTCAGTTTCTTTCTGTTCTTTGCCTCTATCTACATTTCTTTTGCTCTCCGCTGTGGAGTTCTGCATTCCCAGTGAGGAAGCACTAGCCATGGGCAATGTTTGTGTGGCAGAATACATCTGTGTGCTAAAGATACGTGTGTGCTTTTAAGCATCCAGAGCTGAGAGAAGTCACTTTTCACTCTCTCCTTCACTCTTCAGCCACAAAAAGCTGCTGACCTGAGGTCAGATCCATTACAAGTACAGTCTGAAGTTGTGTCCATTCAAAACACTCCAGCTGAAAGACGGTCGAAGGAAACATTCTGGGTAGATTATGGTCAGACACTGAGCAGGATGAACTCAGATCAGATCTTTTTAATATCTTGTTTCTCCTAGAGAACTACGAAATTAAATCGAGAACTTTGCTAAAATCTTAGATGCTTCTCCTAAAGAAAAAACATAGTAATATAATATGACATAATATAATATTACGTTTTTTTGAGCAGCAAATCAACATATTAGATTGATTTCTGAAGCATCATGTGACACTGAAGACTGGAGTAATGATGCTGAAAATTCAGCTTTGAATAAATAAATAAATTACATTTTAACATAATATTCAAACAGAAACAGTTACTTTAAATTGTAATAATATTTCACATTTTTGCTGTATTTTTGGTCAATAAATTTAGCCTTGGTGAGCAGAAGAGATGACTTCTTTAAAAAAAAAAAAAAAACCTTATGAAAGAGCAACATCTGATCAATAAAATCTTCCTCTCGTAGGGCATTTTTTCCATATTCATAGTAATTTCAGCACAACAAGACGCTGAAAAGCCTCTCATTTGAGGAAGTTGCAAAATATATATTATAATACAATGTTTTTTGAGCAGCAAATCAGCATATTAGATTGATTTCTGAAGGATCATGTGACTCTGAAGACAGGAGTAATGATGCAGAAAAATCAGCTTTGCATCACAGAAATAAATGACATTTTAACATAATATTCAAACAGAAAACTGTTACTTTAAATTAAATATTTCATATTTTTACTGTTTTTACTGCATTTTTTGGTCAAATAAATTCAGCCTTGGTGAAAAAAAGAGACGAGTTCTTAAAAAAAGCCATATGAAAGAGCAACATCTGATCAATAAAATCTTCCTCTGGCAGGACATTTCTTCCATATTCATAGTAATTTCAGTGCGACAAGAGGCTGAAAAGCCTCTCATTTGAGAAAATTGCAGAAGCAAATGAGAACATCATCAAACGGTTTGTAGATTTGGAGAGCATGAGATGAGAAGCCGTAGTTCAAATGCAAGCCACTAACACTGGATCTAATAAACTGATATTAATATCAAACTCCTCGACTAGCCTTATTATTTATCCCGTGTCAAAGACTAAAAACCCCGTCCAGGGATTAATGCTGTTTTTATTTGGGAAATAACGAGGTCACGAGCAAAACATGCAGCTCATCTGCTTCCAGCTCATCTAACTGTTCTCAGATCAGAAGGAAGGAACGTACAGAAAGTCCGGCGGCTAACGTGGCACAGGCGAGGCCATTTATCATCCGCTGCTCTCGGGTCTCGTGCCCGCCGGCCCGAAAAAAAGAAATCATTAAAAGTTTAGTGCTAGTTCCCCCGGGACGAACGCAGGCAACAAAAGCTGAGATATTCCCTGGAGATTCCAGTGATGACGGTCCATCTGAAGCGGCTGGACCATGTTTACTTACTCTGCCGCAAAACTCAACTAAAGTTCATGCCAGATGGAAAAAAACATGCTTTATAATTATTTAAGGAAGGAAGGAAATATTTTTTGGAGTATTCAAAGCACACTCATTTATGAATAAAAATGTGTATTTTATACACTATATATCGCTCAAAAGTTTGGGGTCATTCAGTAAGGACATTTTAAACTGATCAAAAATGACACTAAAGGCATATATAGTGTTAGAGTTTTTTGTTTCAAATAAATGCTGTTATTTTTAACCTTTCTATTCATCAGAGAACAGTGGAAAAAAGTATCTTCATTTTACTTCAGTTTTACACTGAGAAATGTTGATGAAATTGATATTATATTATATTGTATATTATATTAAAACATACTTAAAGCATTTAGATTTTTTTATTAATCTTACTTCAGTTTCAATTATAATTTTATTACAAGCGCTGTTGATGAAATTGACATATTATATATTATATTATATTATCTTATATTATACTGAAGCTTATATTATATATATATATATATATATATATATATATATATATATATATATATATATATATATATATATATAAATAAATGTTAATAAATTAATTTAAATAAATTAATATTTATTTAATTTTAGTTTCAATATATTCACATAGAAAACAGTAAAACAGAAAAAAAATCATAATTTTACTGGTTTTGTTTCCACAAAAATATGAAGCAGCACAACTGTTATTTCAGTATCATTTAGACAGTAATTTATATTTTGTATTATATATATACATTTTTACATTTTTATTTAATTTCAGTTTTAGTAGTTTTGCTGCATGTGTTTCTGTCATTTTATTGTATTTTATTTTTTAAGTCTATATAGTTTTTATTTTAGTTAACTTTATTTCAGTTTTATTTTAAATAAAATGTTTATATTATATTATATTATATTATATTATATTATATTATATTATATTATATTATATTATATTATATTATATTATAATTATAAGTTTAAGGTTAAAGTTTTAGTTCTATTTTCAGCTATAATAACCCTGTTTTCAACATTGATCATAATCAGAAATGGTTCAAAAATTCAAACTTGATCACAAAAATAAATTACATTTACAATATATTCACATAGAAAACAGTTACTTTAAATAGTAATAATATTTCATAATTTCACTGGTTTTATTGCATTTTTGATCATATAAATGCAGCCTTGATGAGGAGAAGGGTGTTAACATATACTTTATTTAAAAACAAAAAATAAAAAACTTTATTTAAAATAATTTAAAAAAATCTATGTATGTCTTTTCCAGTTTCTCCATAATAATATTTAAAATAAAAAATAAAAATAAAAAAGACCTAAATCTTAAATCAGGAATAAAGCAGTTTTTTGACATTAAAATCACTTGCAGATGTCATACTATAACTTGGTTAAACTATAAATCAGTTTATCCACTGATTGATTTTTACTTCATACGCTTGCACTCTATATTTCTACAAACTACAAATTTCATTCAACAGCAGTTTTTCTAAATTGCTCACAGGGTTTTTTCAAGGCTTTTTTTTTTCAATACTAAGAGCTGCTGCACTTAAAAACACCTGGGAAAATAACCAACACTGAATTATAGTGCAGTCTATAAAAGAAAGAAGAAAAACAGAAGTAGATTTCAAGAAAGACTGAAGTCTAAAAAATCCAGTCTTCGCTTGAAGAGTTGATTTGTACAATTTCTGAACAAAGTGAGCTGAAAACATAGTGCAAGACTTTCACCATGATGTTTGGGTGCAAATGCACCAATAAAAGAAGTCTCCAATTCATGTTTCAATAGAAAATGATACTTGTTTATGCAACTTACCGGTTTGTCGGTCAACAGTAAAGAATCGTTCTCCTTCCAGGACGCTGTAAACTATCCGAGCGCTGCTTCCGTAGGTCGGATCATCAGCGTCTGAAGCCATGACCTTCATCACCGACGTACCTGCGGTTAAACACATCAATAACATCAGACTGAGCCTCACAATGACAGCAGTTCATCAAGTAAAACGGCACACTCATGGATCTCATTAGAGTCAACTTGCAAGCGTTTAGTTGTTCTTTAAGTAAATGTATTCAGTGCATTTTCAGAGCCAATTGTGCGCGCCTCAACAGCCTCCTGGCTCTCGATACAAAGCACATATTTACATTTCGTCACACGTTTTAACTAAAGCAAAGCCCGCAGCCTATAAAGTTTAATGGACCTTATTCCTGAGGGGGAAATGCAAGCTTCTCGCAAGAAAAGCCTGGTGAACGCAGACAGACGAAGATAAGACACAGTTTTTAAAAGATGAGTTTTCATGTCGCTCCGAACCTGTACGACTTTCTCTCACAAAAGGAGAGTTTTGGAGGAATCTCTACAAAGCTCTTTTTTTTTTTTTTGCAACAACAGCTCACTGTGACCATGTCTGTCAAGCTCCAGAAAGGTAGCATGAAAGTCTTGTGAAGGAATTAGATAACTTTGTGTGAGGAACAGACGGAAATCTAGTTGGTATGAAAATCTGAGCGTGGACGCAGATAAGATGTCAGAGTTTGTCATTGTCAGTGAATAGTTATGTCAATTTTAAATAAATAAATAAATCTTGCATCTTCAGAAGGCTTCAAAATAATGCTAATTGGGAAAAGAAGTATACAAAAAATAAATGAATAAACTGCAATATTGTGAAATATTATTGACTTTTAAATTAGCTGTTTTCAATCATAATATATTTTATTTCAAATATTATTTTCATTCTAATATGCTGATTTCTTATTATTATTATTAATGTTGAAAATTGTGTTCTTATACCTGAAACTAAGAAAACTAGCTTGAAATAAAATAAACATTAACTGAAAAATAAAATAAAATAATAAAAAAATAAAATAAAATTTCAACTAGATCAACTAATTATTTATTATTTTCATTTTGTTTAACATAAACTAAAATAACTAAAACTGAAAAAAATAAATAATATATTTTTTAAAAAGGCAAACAAACATTTCTTCTTATTATTAGAAACGCTGAAAACTGAGTTCTTACACATGAAACTAAGAAAACTTGCTTAAAATAAAATAAACATTAACTGAAAAAAAAAAAAAAAAAAATATATATATATATATATATATATATATATATGTATGTATGTATATATATATATATATATATATATATATATGTGTGTGTGTATATATATATATATATATATATATATATATATATATATATATATATATATATATAAATATATATCTTTTCTAATACCGATAGTGTGATTAATGTTTCTTTAACCAATTTCTTTTTCAGTTTCATTTTCTTTAACAATTTTTTTTTTTTTTTTTTTAAAGGCAAACAAAAGACTAAACATTTTTTTATTGAAAACTGGGTTGTTATACCTGAAACTAAGAAAACTTGCTTAAAAAAATAAAATAAATAAATAAAATAAAATAAAATAAAATAAAAATGTACATTTTTATTGAATTTTATTTTATTTTATTTTATTTTATTATATTTTATTTTAGTCTTTTGTTTGCCTTTAAAAATAAAAATAAAAATTTGTTAAAGAATTTGAAATTGAAAAAGAAATTGGTTAAAGAAACATTAATCACTAATTGGGCATCATTTCTTATTTTCATTTTGACTTATACACTTATTGGAAATGTCAGATACAACAAAAACTAACTAATATTAAAATGAAATTCTGAAGTTCTGTTTATTTTATTATTATTATTATTATTATTATTATTTGTGTGAAAAACTGTGATATCATCATTTTCATGATTCTTAAAAATAAAAGCATTTATTTGAAATAAAAAAATAACAATTAAAAATGGCTTTTACATAGTCACCACTGATTGTAATGCATATGCAATGATATCAAATCAAAAAAGCAATATGCATATGAACGAAAAAAACAAAACAAAAACAACTTTAGTGTCACTTTTGATTAGTTTAATGCATCTCTGCTGAATAAAAGCATACATGTATTTTTTTAAAGAGACGAGTCTTCCTCTTTGTGACTGTATGTGTAGAGTAAAGCGGCGCCGAAGGACTCGAGTGCTTTTATTGGGGGCCGATCGCTCTCAGGTAATTGCTGACAGCTGGTGGTGTCCGCAAAAGGTCATCGTTGCAGTCTTTCACGGAGGCCTGTCACGATACTGTCCGGCCACATAATAGGCCTATGCTAATTAGGTTAATTAACGGGAAGTGTCAGAATCTTGTTTGTCTTCTGTCACGAACGCCGCCTCCCATGAGGGCTTACAGAAAAGGACAATGTTTTATCATTAAAGCGAAGCGCTTTCGCCGAAGCCAAACACCCCGATCTCTATCTGTCTGAAGGCTTTTCGCTTTCTCTAACCTTCCATCCGTTTCGTGGAACAGAAGCAAACATCAAACGCTGGGATAAAACTCGGAGGATATTCTCACACGTTTAGGCGCACTCTTTCAAGTTTAGTTTTGTTTATAGCGCACTATTTTGCCTAATGGAGCTGTGGAGGCAAACTCACCGCCAGATAGATTTGCTGCTATATTAAGGAAACAGACTCTGCGGATCGCCATTCAGCACAACAAATAAACTCCCGACCATTTTCAGGAAAAAAAAAAACACACGATCTTCAAAAGATCACGGATGCCTACTCCGCTCCAGGATAGCTTTGAAAGGCGTCTGCATTGCATTAAAAACATAACTGTAAGATTGCATTTCTCTTGTTAACTGGGAGTGGAGATGCAGAAGCCATTTCCTTTCATGGGATTACTTACTTATCTTAATTTTCCACAGGTAATAATCAGCATGAAGCTGTCCGACGGCCCGCCCTGAGTCCAGCAATGCCACTGCTGAAAAACTATATAAATGCAAATGCTATTTTATTGTGTTTACACTCAACCAGGAATAGGAAGCGCATTAATGCACGGCCTCGGATTCACTAAGAGGTCATTAGATCCTGGTTTATGCATCCTGCGATTGCTCCTGGGAATGAATAAAAGAAAAACACACTCCAGGAGTGGGAGACCATATACAATTAGACTTATACGAATTGGAAACTATTTGCTACAAAAAAGGCCAGTCAACCTGTGCTTTAACAAGGTTGACTTTTTATTTATTTATTTATTTTTAAGTTTATTTTATTTTACCCTTATTAAGAAATGAATACAATTTCAACAAAGTGATAGTTGTTTGTCCATTGTCAAGTATTTTATTTTATTTTATTTTATTTTATTTTATTTTATTTTATTTTATTTTATTTTACCCTTATTTAAGAAATGACACAACCAAAAAAATGGTAGTTGTTTGTTCATGGTTAAGTATTTTATTTATTTTATTTTATTTTACCCTTATTAAAGAAATGACACACACCCAACAAAGTGGTAGTTGGTTGTCCATTGTCAAGTATTTTATTTTATTTTATTTTATTTTATTTATTTTATTTTACCCCTACTAAAAAGAAATCACACTTCCGACAACGATTTTATTTCTTTTTTAAATTTTATTAAATTTTATTTTATTTGAGTATTATTTTTATTTTATTTTATTATTTTATTTTACCCTTATTTAAGAAATGACAAAGTGGTAGTTGGTTGTCCATTGTTTATTTTATTTTATTTTATTTTATTTTTATATTTTTTTACCCTTATTTAGGAAATTACACTCTTCCAACAACATGGTAGTTGGTTGTCCATATGTCAAATATTTTTAATTTTTAATTTTAATTTAATTTTCCTTTTTTTATTGTATCATTTTATTTTACCCTTATTTAAGAAGTAAAAACGCTTCCAACAATAATTTCTGAATTGATTTTAATTGATTTTATCATTATTTAATTTTTTACATTTTATTTTATTTTACCATTACTTAATTATTGCATGCTTCCAACAGAGCGGTATTTGGTTGTCCACTGTCTATTTGTCCATTGTTTATTTTATTTTATTTGTATTTTATTTTGTTCTTAATTAAAAAAAAAAAAAAAAAAAAAAAAAAAAAACATACTCCAATAATCTAAAATGATTTTTATAGTGGCATTTAAAAAACTTTAAAAATGTTTATAATAATGGTAAAGGCTGTAAAAAATGCTTTGGTAAACATCTGTTAACTGGTTAAAGACAAGCTCTTTTACTATGCAGTGAAAAAACTGTAATACATCTAATTTAAAGTAATTTTACAGGGAAATACTGTTAAATGTTCAGACTTTAGAAGTAAAAATGAACAGTCATCTTATAATTCATAAACTTATATTCCATAGATACAACTGACTATACTGTGATTAAACAGTTGATCTTGACGTTCCAGTTTTGTTGATTATAACATTATTTAAAGATTAAAGATGTTTCCTACAATATTCTATTAACTTTATTTTCACTCAAAATAAATTGTTATTTGAACATTTTTTAATATTCTAAGAACATTTTCTCTCAGCACAATGGGGATGTTCAGTAAGTGCAAATAACATCAAAATAACATCACAATGTTCCTAAGAATATTGTTTAAATATTAATAAAGCTCTACGAACGTTCCATAAACACTAGTTTAAGAAGGTCTTGTTCTCGTTTATGTAACTTTTAAAAAATGTAACTGAAGTTCTAAGAACCTTCCCTGTCAGGTCAAAGTACATGCATATGATTCACATCAAAGTCCAGCATTACCATCCGATGCCATGCTCCTGCAGTGTTTTTGTAAGGGTGTCCAGCTTCATTTCCAAAACATAAAAGGGTTGAGTCTGAGATAAGGAAAGGCTGCGGTCTGGAGTGTAATAGTACTGTGTTTGAGCTTTCTGTGTATTCTAGCAAGTGCAAATATTGCTCCAGAAGTAGATGGAAGAAAAAAAAGTGCATGTTTGCAGGCCTTGATCCAGCTCTTCACAGTTATAACCCGTATCTGACACACACACACACACACACACACACACACACACACACACACACACACACACACACACACACACACACACACCATATCCCATACAGCTGCAGCATCCAGCAAGAGTGGGCTGGGAATTCAATATGTGCAACCTTTATTTATTATTTATTTTAGTTTATTTATTTTTTTACTGTTCTTCTAAAATAGCCTAACAAATGTGTGAGAGAAAAAAAGTTAAAAATACACTGAAAATGCTCTTGAGTTGTGCTTGACTATGTCACACATGATATATATATATATATATATATATATATATTTTTTTTTTTTTTTTTTTTTTTTTTTTTTTTTTTTCCAAAGCAAAAACAGATTACAGGAAATATAGTTGATAATAAACTATTCTATAATTTATAAGTGCTGATAAATAATAACATAAATTATATAGACTAATAATAAAGTAAAAATGTAAATAGTTAATAATAAACTACAAAAAAACACAATTTTTAAGTGTTAAGTAAAAACAGATGATAAGAGTATGTTTTACAAGAAAATATTATTTCACTTTTTCTGCTTCAAAACGTCATGCAATTTCTGAGTGAAAATTGTTCTACTTTTTTTGTACTGTAATTGAAACTGTTAGGTTTTCTGTAATATATATATATATATATATATATATATATATATATATATATATAGCTTGTTCAACAGCTAGACATGTTTTAATCATCTTATTAATATGTTTTTAATAAATGATAAATAATATTGATAAATAAAAAATATGAAAATAGTTGATTAACTATTTTATAATTTTTGAGTGCTGATAAATAATAAAAAAAAATCATATAGGCTAATAATAATAAAGTCACTTTTTTGCTTCAAAACTTGATGCAATTTCTGAGGGAAACACCATTTTAGTCAGTGTACTGTAACAAAAAACTGTGAAAAATATATTTATATATTTATAACATATATTGCATATACTTACTTTTTAAATAAATAAATATTATTATTTTTGCACTGACCAAATTATTCTGATTATAAGCACATTATTGCTAAATAATTATTATTAAATAATAAAATAAATAATATTAATAAATAATAAAATAAAACAATAGTTGATAGTTGTTCAATTAAATAATAATAATAATAATAATAATAATAATAATAATAATAATAAATAAAGTAAAAATGTAAATGTTAATAAACTATACCATATTTTTTAGAGTGCTGATAAATAACGAAATAAATCAAATTATATAAATAAATAATAATAAATACAGTCAAAAAAGTAAATTGTAAAAAGCGCTGTATAAATAATCTTGACTTGAATTTACTTAATAATCTATGCCATATTTTTTGAGTGCTGAAATCTTACCTGTTTCTTACCTGTATGATTGTTATTTGCATTTATAACATTGCGTACTATTTTGAAATAAATCAAATAATAATAATAAATAAAGTTAAAAAGAAGTAAATAGTCCATAATAAACTATGCCATATTTTATAAGTGCTGAAATCTTACCTGTTTCTTACCTTTATGATTGTTATATGCATTTATATTGTGTACTACTTTGTCTTAATGTATGTAAAAATACAGTTTATTAATTTGTTTACAGTCATAAAAACTGTGAAAGTAAGTGCAGGACACAACTTTTTAAAATAAAGTACTAGAGATTGAAAAAGATAGTATAACTGATTGGATTAAAGACATTTAAGGTATTGGCCCCTGGACATTCTGCTAAATATTCTGTTAACGAATGACTGACAGTATTGTAATGTTGGGATGAATTATTCCTTTAAGCAGACATCAAAAAGCAGAAGTTTATGACATCAAAAGCCAGCAGACTGCAGATGGATTGAGGCGCCGCTGCAGCAGCCGCAGCAAATCTCCAAATCTAAGCACAGAGGAGGATTAGATATTAATCCCATTTTATTCAATTTAACACCGAGTAAAAGCAGAATCATTTTCATTTTGAATATTTAAAGGCAATCTGTTTAAAATAGACCAGAACGCCCCATTTCTCCTCTCCTCCCTTCTCAGAATGTGACCATTTGAATAAAGCGCTCGCAGCTATGAAACACCTGCTATATCTTCCTCTGATATCCTTCCTTACAGTCTCTCCTGCTTTATTAAAGCGTTGTACCTTGCAGACAGTGTTCACGTTTACGGCGGCCTCAGATGTCATTTTTCTCCATTTATTTTCTTAAAAAAAAAAAAAAAGTCCATCACTGAAGAGTTTTAAACCTTGAACTGAATCAAAACTCCTGTGCAATATAAACCTACTGATAAATTCACTTCATAATGCATTTTATACCTCCTCAATGTCATTTGATGCATCTATACAAACTTTATTGTCAAAATTATGCATTTACTGTCTACGTTTTGCAGTGGCCTCAGCTCTGGAAGTGTTTTTTCATTCATTTTCTCCATCAAATCCATATTATCCATCATGAGTTTTAAACCTTGAACTGAACTAAAGCAGCTCAGGGGTGGAAGATAAAAATACTTCATTCAATACTTCAATACATCCATTTAAACTTACACTCTATCGTATATTTATAATCTAGTTATCTATCTAGACAAGCTTAGCAACTACAATCATGCTAGAAACATGTTAATCATGCTGCTAACTTGTCAGTCATGCTAATGACATGCTAATCATGCTAGAAACATGCTAACTTGTCAGTAATGCTAATGGCATGTAAATAACATGCTAGTCATGTTAGAAACATGCTAGCATATTGCTAATCATTGCTAGAAACATGCTAGAAACTTGCTAGTCAGGCTATAAACAAGTTAGCAACTTGCCAATCATGCTGGAAACATGTTAGAATTGTGCTAATCATTGCTAGAAACATGTTAGAAATCAGCTAGCAACTTGCTAATAGTGCTGGAAACATGCTAGAAACTTGCCATTTATGCAAGAAACAGGCGGGAAACGTGCTAGCAACTTAATAATCATGATAGAAACATGTTAGAAATGTGCTAGGAACTTGCTAATAATGGTAGAAACATGCTAGCAACTTGCTGAACATGCTAGAAACATGCTAATAACATGTTAATCGTGTTAGAAACATTTTATCAACTTGCTAATCATGCTATAAACATGCTAGCAACTTGCTAATCATGCTAGAAACTTGCTAATATAATGCAAGAAACATGCTAGCAACTTACTAATAATGCTAGAAACACCCTAGCAACTTACTGTATAGAAACATGTTAGAAATGTGCTAGGAACTTGCTAATAATGGTAGAAACATACTAGCAACTTGCTAATTATGCTAGAAACATGCTAGAAACTTGCCAATCATACTAGAAACATGCAGGAAACGTGCTAGCAACTTAATAATCATGATAGAAACATGTTAGAAATGTGCTAGCAACTTGCTAATAATGCTAGAAACATGCTAATAACATGTTAATCGTGTTAGAAACATGTTAACAACTTGCTTACAACTTGCTAATCATGCTATAAATATGCTAGCAACTTGCTAATCATGCTAGAAACTTGCTAATAATACAAGAAACATGCTAGCAACTTACTAATCATGATAGAAACATGTTAGAAATGTGCTAGGAACTTGCTAATAATGTTAGAAACATGCTAACAACTTGCTAATAATGCTAGAAACACCCTAGCAACTTACTGTATAGAAACATGTTAGAAATGTGCTAGCAACTTGCTAATAATGCTAGAAACACCCTAGCAACTTACTGTATAGAAACATGTTAGAAATGTGCTAGCAACTTGATAATAATGCAAGAAACATGCTAACAACTTGCTAATAATGCTAGAAACATGCTAACAACTTGCTAATAATGCTAGAAACATGCTAACAACTTGCTAATAATGCTAGAAACATGCTAGCAACTTACTGTATAGAAACATGTTAGAAATGTGCTAGGAACTTGCTAATAATGGTAGAAACATGCTAGCAACTTGCTAATCATGCTAGAAACATGCTAATAATGCAAGAAACATGCTAGCAACTTGCTAATCATGCTAGAAACTTGCTAATGACATGGTAGTCACTTGTTAATCATGCTAGAAACATATTAAACATGCTGGAAAAATGTTAGAATCATGCTATAGCAACATGTTAATTATCTAATCTAATCTCTATAAAGCTTTTACAGCTGCTTTGAACTTTCAAGCTAGGCTTTCTCAAGCCAACCTAAAGTTTGTCTTGACAAACTTACATATTCAAATTAGTTTGGCTTCCTGAATGTATATTAGACTGAGACATCACAAATAAAAAGAGGTTTGAGTCCAGGTTCAAGTCAATTCACAGACTTTAGCTCAGCAGTGGAAGATGAAAATAAGGCTTGATTTGATCAGAAAGCATTGAAAACTACAAAATCAACTACTACTCTCATGATGCATTGTAAAATTATGTAAACAAATAAAAAAATGATAATAATTCATTTTCTCTTTGGGAATTTTCTGTCAAATCTGTCACTAAAGAGTTTTTAACTTTAAAACAAACCAAAGCAGCTCAGAGATCAACCACAACAATAAGGCTTTGATCCAAACCCGAGTTAAAATGGTTCAACTACAAAATATTCTCATGATGCATTGCAAAATTATGTAATGAAATCACAAATGCTGTGCAGTAAAACCCTACTGACTTTTACCTATTTGCTTCATAATGTGTTTTAGAAAATTTTGACCTCTTTTTGTGCATTTAAATGTATTTTAGTAAAAAATTGTGCACTAAGCGTCTGCTTATAACTCAATATAGGCTTACAGTACAGTACAAGTTTAACTAGCCAACAAATTAAACCAAAACCAAACATATGCAAAATTGAATCAACTACTCATCTCATGAAGCATTGCAAAATTGTGTAACAAGTAATTTTCCAGCATTTTCTCTACAGGTGCTTTTAAGAGTTGTTAACCTTAAAATGACCCAAACCAGCTCAGACAAAATACAGGCTTTGATTTGAAAAAAAAGCATGTGAATGTGACTTTAATTTGTTTGACTACAAAATCAACTACTCTTCTCATGATGCACTGCAAAATTGTGTAGTCAAATAAAAAATATGACTGAACTATTCCCTAAAAACGCATGCAGAATATGTTGATGTATTTTTATGCATTTAAATATGTTTTAATAAAAAGTTAATGTTTAGTGGCTTGGTTCCAGAAGTAATTTTCTTGTTCATTCCATAGAGAATAAAAAAAAAAAAAAAATCAAATCAAAATCTTGAACTGAACTAAATCAGCTCAGAGATGGACCACAACAACATAGGCCTTGATTTTAACCAAAAGCAAAATTATGTAATCAAATTAAAAGCTAAAAAATTACTGCATTCAATAAACAGGTTTTAACCTTGAACTGTGACACTTTTTTTTTTCTGTGACACTGTCACATTTCATAAGCCAACAAATTATACAAATGTATATGCAAAATTTAACCAAATTTCCCCAAAATTGTTTTACTGCTTATTAAATAAAAAAAATGGTTGTATTGACTTTTTTTCTCATAATTCAGACTTTTTTACATAAATTTGATACAAACTGCAATTGCGAGTATGTCACACAACTCTGAAAAAAAAAGTCAGATTAGCAGGATGTAAACTTGCAACAGAGAAAAAAAGTCAAAATTGTGAGATAAAAAGTCACTATTACCTTTTTTTATTTATTTATTTTTTAGTTGCGGAAATGGGCTTTCATAACTACTCCTCTCATGATGCATAGCAACACATGACGATATGAAACAATAGGTCTATAAATATTGAATCTTCTTATTCTAACATAAAAGGTCTTTAAAGTCGTGTTTTGGGCCTAAAACTAAAACTAAAAACTAAAGCGCAACATGGCTTTATCTCTTCATCAAGTCTGTTTTCGCTGCATATTTCAAAGCAAAGTGCACACATTGTTGAGGCGATCAGCTTATGTTCTGGTGTTTTCCACGCCTTAGAACGGCTCAGTTTACAGTGAATAAATGCAATGAAATAGTTTAGAATCACAACGGCCACCAGTTATGCTTTATTTTTGCGGCAGATGATTACAGCATTTCACTAGATTTCGATGTAGTAAGACGCCTTTATGTTCAGTTTCCTTCAAAATAAAAGCTCTACTGCTGTTTCCGTCAAAATAAAAGCTTAAAAGTGAAGTATGAATAGCTGACAGCTAGAAGTTTAAATGGGTAATGTTACTGCAGTCCAATACAAAATATCTCTTTCAAATACATAAATTAAGAAAGAAGTGTTGTAATTTCCCTATTGTAGTGTAAAGCAAACATAATATACCTATGCAAAAATTTGTGTTTATTTATTTTGCAGTGCAAGTGTTTTACAATACATAGCTATTACTGTTATTGTTGTTGTTATTATTATTATTATTATATTCTATATTATATTTGTTTGGCTTCCTGAAACACCAGTGCGCATGTAAATTAGACTGACACAGTATATCACAAATTAAAAAAAAGAGTCTTTTTTCTAACTTAAGTTTTCTTAGTTAAGGACATGGGTTGGAGCTCTTAATTTTAAACTCTCAAGGTGCATTAGATAAGTTCATTTTAAAATGCACAACATTTAAATTTTTTTCCAAATCTTTATTTGTCTTTCTTTTTATATCACAATAAATATTGTATTGTGGGATTCATATTGTGATATTATTGTATTGTGAGATTCTGATATTGTTACATTGTTGCAAAAAGTACAACTACCCCGTTCACGATGCATTGCATTGCAAAAAGTACAACTACCCCGTTCACGATGCATTGCTTTGAAAAAAATACAACTACCCCGTTCACGATGCATTGCTTTGAAAAAAATACAACTACCCCGTTCACGATGCATTGCTTTGAAAAAAATACAACTACCCCGTTCACGATGCATTGCATTGCAAAAAGTACAACTACCCCGTTCACGATGCATTGCATTGCAAAAAATACAACTACCCCGTTCATGATGCATTGCATTGCAAAAAATACAACTACCCCGTTCATGATGCATTGCATTGCAAAAAGTACAACTACCCCGTTCATGATGCATTGCATTGCAAAAAATACAACTACCCCTTTCATGATACATTGCATTGCAAAAAGTACAACTACCCCGTTCATGATACATTGCATTGCAAAAAAGTACAACTACCCCGTTCATGATACATTGCATTGCAAAAAGTACAACTACCCCGTTCATGATGCATTGCATTGCAAAAAATACAACTACCCCGTTCATGATACATTGCATTGCAAAAAGTACAACTACCCCGTTCATGATGCATTGCATTGCAAAAAATACAACTACCCCTTTCATGATACATTGCATTGCAAAAAGTACAACTACCCCGTTCATGATACATTGCATTGCAAAATGTACAACTACCCCTGTCATAATGCATTGCAAGATTATGTAATCAAATCAAAAACTTCTGTGCAATATAAACCTATTGACTTGAACTATCCGCTTCATGATGCATTTTGGAATACCTCAATGTCTTTTTTGTGCATTTAGACAGTGTGGCTCCTCTAGAGCTGATGAGCCGTGTCAGTCAACACAGATCAAATCAAATCAGGTCGGACGTCAGAATGCCGGAGTTCAAACCCTGTGACATAACCTTTCCATCGGCCATCAATCAAATCTCTCCGCCACAAACATCCATCTCACAGCACTTTTGTCACACGCAGGCATTTTACGGGCTGTCATTGAACAACAAGGCTATATGTCACCAACACATGTACCTTCAACCAGACGTCAGGATATTCGTGTCATTGAGGGTAATTACAAAGCAGCACTGATGCAGAACTAAAGCTGGAACCTGAAGTCACCCAAAACTTTGACATTGTTCTCCTGCTGCCTGCACTGTTATTTCCTTCTGGAAATGCAAATCTCTTTTGAATACGACGGTGCTGCCAGCTTTGTGTGTCTATTATCTGACACTGGCAGAAACCAGATTGGTGAATCATTCAAAGGGGTTTTGAACATTTCCTTTAAAACTACGGTACGACATCTGTTGCACAACATGTACAAGCATCATATTATTTTTGCATGCATCTGAAGAGTTCTGAAACTATCTGAAGCATAAATATTTAAAGCGCTACTTTGGCTCTCACAACTGGAGGAAGGGAAGAGATGCATTTGGTTTAATTATTCACAGATAGCTTTACTACAAACAAACAAGAGGCAGACTTCGAAAAAAGATGAGATGCTTAAAAACTAAATATTGAGAGAAAACGTCTGTCTTGAATATATTTTTACTACACTGTGCTGAATTGTGCAGGTGGCAGTGTTTTTTTTATTATAAAATTAGTCCTGCATTTTGGGAAAAAAATATCAATGTATTATTAACTGAATTAAATAGCATTAAATGACACAGATATGCATTACTATGCATATTTCCTCCCCCAATTGTTTTATCCACTTCAAAGTTTTTGCTTGCCCATTTCAAAGATCTTTTGATTTCAAATATGATTTCTTAATAATGTATACAGGCTAATTGCGAATGTTTACCTAAAACACCTTCATTTGTTAAAATATAGCATTAATTTATTCATTATTGCATTTGAAAAGAAATTTAAGATTATATGAAGAGTTTATTTGAAAAAAACAGATTTTTTTATTTTCAGAAATCTCAAAATTTTACTTAAAATCAAATAAATCAAAACAACCCAACTGCAGTTTGATTGAGATTAATTGGAACGCACAACGAAAAAATAATATGATTATTTAAAAATATGTTTACTGTTTTTGAAAGAAGTCTCCTCTGCTAAGCATGGCTGCATTTATTAAATAAAAAATACGGCAAAAACAAGAAAACTGTGAAATATTAAAAATGGAAAATGGAAATAAAAGTGATATTCTATTTTTATATGTATGTCCTCCCTGGAGGGTTAAGTAATAAAAATAATACATAAAGAATAAATAATGTAACATACTGTACAAATAAAAATAACTAGTACAGTTAAGATCATTTAAAAAAAAATATTAATAAAAAGATAGAGATAAAAGAGGAAAATTGTGAAATATTACAATTTAAAATAACTGGTTTCTATGTGAATATCTGTTAAAATGTAATTTACTTCTGTAATCAAAAGTGAATTTTCACCATCAATACTTTAGTCTTAAGTGTCACATGATCCTTCAGAAATCATTCTAATATGCTGATTGCTGCTAAAGAAACATTTCTGATTATTATCGCTGTTAAAAAGATTTTAAAAAGTATTTGTGGCTTAATATTAAGTATAAAGCTAAAATTAATTATACAATTTTAAATAATATAAAAAATACATGAAAATAAAATGAATATTAAATATAAATGATATATTAATAATAACAGAAAAATATTAAACATTATTGTTTTTAATATATTAACATTTATTTTTTTTCTGTTCTCTAGATATCACTTACATAAAGTATGCGCACTATCAATAGTGAGGTTTTATTAGACATCATGAATGAGTCTTAAAAGCCATATGATCATTTCATGGAAAATGGTAATAATATATATTTGTATTATAATTTAAAATGAGGTTTTATTTTTAAATGTTCTGTTTATTTTCTGTTATTATTAAAAATAAAGAATGCATCAAAAAAGGAAAAGATTTTAAATATTTATAAATGATATAAAAATAACAATAATACATGAAAATAAAATTAATAATAATTATAAATTATATATTAATAATTATAGAAAAATATTAAACATTACTTTTTTATAATATATTAACATTTACATTTTTTTTTCTGTTCTCTATCACATAAAAATGTATGCACACTATCAATAGTGATGTTTTATTAGACATCATGAATGACTCTTATAAGCGATATGATCCGTTCATGCAGAAAATGCAGCCACAGAATGCATATTTCATAAACCACTGTCAAATGTTGTGAAAAACAAACAAAAATAGACAAAAGATAGTCATGCTGTAGTGATTTCAGGCTAACGTGATTAGCAGTCGGGTGTTTAGCGAGTGTTTTGTCCCTCTCTGCGGCTCATGACTGGGTTAGCCAACACTGAGCATCTATAGTGTGTGAATAATATGCAAACAAATGCGACTTGGCTTGAACAGCGTGCTAAAGGCCATGAATATCAGCGCTAGAGAAAGACAGGAAAAGAAAGAGAGGCAGAAAATGACAAAGGCGGTAAGTGAAAATGAATATGCCCGGGGCTCGTCTGTGATTACTTTTTTTATGATTATTGCTGAATTCTCTCTGGCGGAGTGGTAAGACGGCGCAGCGATCACGCTCAGGCTTATTAGATCAGTTGTTCACACATCTACGCGGCGAGTTTGCTGGAAAGCGACTGCGCGCAACATGTCGTTAAATGAGCTCTGTCTGCTGCGGGACAATTAGCCCCGTTACGTGCGGCCACCCGTTAGCCGGTCACTTACTGCTCTGTGGCTGGAAAATGACTGCAGCTCTTTATGTCAGATCAAGAGGACTAGTCGGGTTTAATGTGAAGCACGAGCCAGGCTCGGCTTACTAGATCCCTGTGCCGTTACTGAACGTGTACACCACCAATTAAAAGTTTGCACATGCCTGAAATTAGCTTTGCAAGTGAGAACTGATACAACTATTTGAAAATCTGGAATCTGAGGGTGCGCAAAATATTGAGAAAATCTCCTTGTTGTCAAAAAAAGTTGTCCAAAAGTTCTTAGCTCTGCATACTAATCAAAAATTAGTAATTGATATAAAAGTTTTGATATATTTATGATAGGAAACTTACAAAATATCTTAATGGAACATGATCTTTACTTAATATCCTAATGATTTTTGGCATAAAAGAAAAATTAAGATAATTTCTAAAAATAATAATAAAAATTCACAACATTACTAAGTATTTTTAGTTATTATCATCAAAGTCTTTTTCGTTTTTTTTTTTTAAATTAATATTAAGAATTAGTTTTTTATGTTTTCTGATTTAAATTGTTGTTATTAAAAATAAAGAAAACAACAGATATTTCCTTTTTTTTTCTTTTGTATTTATTTCCTTCCTGAAGGGTTATGTAATAAAAAAAATATAAATAAAGAATACATAAGGAAAAATAAATAAATAAAAATAACAGTAACAGTTAAGATAATTTCTAAATAATAATAATAATAATAATTCTAAACATTATTGACTATTACCATATATAAATGACAGGGTTATCTTTTGCATATGAGTACAATAATTGTTTTTTATTATTATTATTATTATTATTATTATTATTAATAATTAATATTTAAAATTAGGTTTTACTTTTTATATTTTCTGATGTCTGATTTTAACTGTTATTATTAAAAATAAAGAATAAATCAAAAACATAAAATGGTAATAAAAGAGATATTTTCTTATATTTTCTAAGATATTTATTTACTTTCTGAAGGGATATGTAATACTAAAAATATAAATAAATAATTGGAAAATGGTAATAAAAGAGATATTTTTTTATATGCTTATTTCCCTTCTCAAGGGTTATGTATACAAAAAATGTCTTATATTTTATGATTTCTGATTTTAATTGTTATTATTTAAAATATAGAATAAATCAAAATGGAAAATGGCAATATTATAAATATTGATATTTTATATATTGAAATAATGATATTTTCTTAAGGGTTATGCAAAAAAAATCTAATAAATGAAGAATACATAAGAAAAAATATAAAACCTAAAAATAACAGGAACAATTAAGATAATTTCTGAAAATAATAATAACAAAAATTCAAAACATTACTAAATATTATCATATATCAATGACAGAGTTATGTAAGTATCATTTACATACAATTATATACTTTTTAATTAATATAGTTTTTAATTTTAGTAATTTGATGGTGTTTTATCATTTTTAAATAATTTAGTGCATTTTTGATGGATTGTGTAATAAAAAGAATGCATAAATAAAAGAAATAGTAATATATGGAGGAAACTGTTGGGAAACATTAAGATTTTCTGAAGGATCATGTAACACTGACTGAATTAATGAATCAGGAAATTGAGCTTTGATCACAAAAATAAATTACATATACAAATATATTCAAATAAACAACAGTCAATTTTAAATTGTAATAATATTTCACAATATTACTGATTTTACAGAATTTTTAATCAAATAAATGCAGCCTTGATGAGCTCAACAGGCTTTTTGTGAAAAAAAAAAAAAAAAAAAAAAAAACTATGAAAAATCCATGTAGCAGCAACAGTATTAACTATTATTTTTCTAACAAGATAACTACATATTTAGCTATTTTACATAGTTTGACATTGCTGTAAAAGGTGTTACATACTCTACAGACTTATTATGCAACGTTTTTCCATGCACCTAAATGAAAATGCGCCGCTGAGTTTGTTTGGCCGAGTAACACTGACCTTCTTCCTGAGGCTCTAACAATAAGACCATTAGTGCTCGTTCTGTCCAGGACCTCAAACATAAGCAGAAAACAAACAGGAACTGCTTGACTAAGCAGAGCCGTTATTTCATTACAGCCGCCGCTGTTCGATGTATAAAACATGAAGTCCACACTTCTTTAATGTATAATTTGACTGAAAGGTGGAGAAGCCTACAGGGAGCGGAGGACTCGCTCATATTTCTCTCTCTCTCTTCTGCGTGTCAATAAGCAGCGAGCGCCTGCCGCCGATGTGCTGAGGAAGCAGGAATTAATTTCAATCAGGAAGTTCACAGCCGTGCAGCGCTGCAGTGATTACATTATTGTAACCTGCATTTAAAAATCCTTTATATCCGCAAACACGCACATAAGAGCTGAGGCTGAGGCGCACCTGAACACAAAACACACTGAAAATCATATAACATTGTTGTACAGCGTTATCTGATGCCAATAATGTGGTACTTTGACATGTATATGGTACTTCTAAAAATACTAATGGTACTTTTTTGCTGGGATAGCCACATTGCAAAAACAAAAATTGACTAATCGTCAGGTTTATGCATTTATTTTTGGCTTTTTGAATAATTATAAAGTATTAATAAAAACAGGAGCAAAATGCATCATGTTTTTTGGACATATGTGACCCTGGACCACAAAACCAGTCTTAAGTCGCTGGGGTATATTTGTAGCAGTAGCCAAAAATACATTGCATGGGTCAAAATTTTTGATTTTTTTTTTTATGCCAAAAATCATTAGGAAATTATGTAAAGTTCATGTTCCATGAAGATTTTTTGTAAAATTCCTACTGTAAACATATCAAAATGTAATTTTTGATTTGTAATATGCATTGTTAAGAACCTAATTTGGACAACTTTAAAGGTGATTTTCTCAGTCTTTTTGATTTTTTTGCATCCTCAGATTTCTGATTTCAAATAGCTGTATCTCGGCCAAATATTGTCCTATCCTATTTAACCTTATGACTGGTTTTGTGGTCCAGGGTCACATATGCCATGTCATTGCTGTTCAAAATGTTGTTTTGCAATGACAGTAATTGATCTAAAGGAGAAAACTTGTGAAACAACACAGAGCACAGAGAATGCAAAATGTACTTTCGTTGCGAATCTGAACCAAGGTTATTATTGTTACCTGAAACTAGTACTAAAACCATTTAAAAAAAATGAACATGAACTGAAATTAAATATTTTTTTTTATAAAATAAAATATAAATCTTACATTAAATATACAAATATAAATCTAAG
>NC_133372.1:44651329-44708887 GCF_049309525.1 Garra rufa
CCTAGAGATGTTCAAGATGGTTTTAGAGTGGTTTTGGCCACTTTCCAACAGGTAAACCCTGGAAATTTAGATCCAAACACCCATTTTTAAATTTGGTTTTAACAGTGAGAATATTGAGCTTAATTTTATTCATATCAAAAATATGCAATTTGGTGCAGATACTGATTGAAAAGACACAAAACCTATTTTTAGAGCAGTTTTGGGCACTTGCACCAGATCAAACCATCCGAAAATAGTCTTTAATAGTGGTTTCATTTTTTTTTTTTTCAGCAGGGAGATGTTTATGTTGAATTATATAATGCATTACAATACAATGCAATACAGTGACGATTGAGAGATAAAGACATAGCACTCCCCAAAAGCCTGAGGATCGTATTTGACACATTTCTAAAAAAATATTCATAAATAAAGAAGTAAACCTCAGTTGATTCAGTCCAGCTAAGTGTTCATCTTCAAATATTACTGACAATATCAGTTATTATTACATTTACTTAATAAAACCCCCAAGATGGTCTAACTAGATGGTTTTAGAGTCGTTTTGGGCACTTGCCAGCTGCTAAACCCTGCAAATCTAGATCCAAACAGCCAAAAATCATCTTTAATTCTGGTTTCAATAGTAAGAATATGGAACCCGGTTTTATTCAGAGGCCCAAACTGAGCAAAAATATGCAATTTGGAGCAGAATCTGATCAAAAAGACACAAAACAAAGAAACTAATCCTAAAAAATCTCCTCTACAATTCATTGGATTTCCCACTAAATCTCCAAGATGGTCTAACTATGGTTTTAGAGTCGCTTTGGGCACTTGCCAGCCAGAAATCACCTTTACTTCTGGTTTCAATTGTAAGAACATGAAGCCCAGTTTTATTTAGAGGCCCAAACTGAGCAAAAATATACAATTTGGTGTAGATTCTGATCAAAAAGAGGCAAAACATCAAAACTGATCTCAAGAAATTGCCTCTACATTTCATTATTAAAAGCTTTTAATGTAGTTTTGAGACCTTGGCAGCTCTTAAACCATTTTAATTCTGCTTTCAGTTGTTTTTATCAGCAGGGCGATGTTGATGCTAAAACAATGCAATGCACTACAATGAGGATTGAGATATGAACAAATAAACCCTCATCAAAAGCCTGATGATCATATTTGACACTCAGAAAGTCAAGATTTCTCAGCATAAAGACACAAATCTCAAGAAATCACCTCTACATTTCATAGGATTTCCTACTAACCGTCCAAGACAGTCTAACTTGATGGTTTTAGAGTAGTTTTGGGCACTTGCCAGCTGGTAAACCCTGGAAATTTAGATCCAAACAGCCAAAAATCATCTTTAATTGTGGTTTCAATAGTAACAATATGGAGCCCAGTTTTATTCAGAGGCCCAAACTGAGCAAAAATATGCAATTCGGAGCAGATTCTGATCAAAGAGAGACAAAACAAAGAGACTAATCCTAAGAAATCGCCTCTACAATTCATTGGATTTTCTACTAAATCTCCAAGATGGTCTGTCTAGAATACTTTTGTGCATTCCCCAGCTATTATAAGCTGCAAATCCAGAAACAACCAGCAAAAAAGGTCTTTAATTCTGGTTTCAGCTGTTTTTTTTTCTTTTTTATAAGCAAGGAGATGTTGATGCCGAAACGCAATGCAATACAATTCTATGATGACTGAGAGATGAAGAAATACACATTCCTCAAAAGCTGATCATATTTTATTCTTAAGTTCACTTTTTTAAAAAGGTTTACAGCAAAAAGACATAAAATAAAGAAACAAATCTCAAGAAATCACATCTACATTTTATAAGATTTCCTAACTGCCTAAGACAGTCTAACTCAGTGGTTTTAGAGTAGATTTGGGCACTTGCCAGCTGGTAAACCCTGGGAATTTAGATCCAAACAGCCAAAAATCATCTTTAATTGTGGTTTTAATAGTAACAATACGAACAATATGGAGCCCAGTTTTATTCAGAGGCCCAAACTGGGCAAAAAAATGCAATTCGGAGCAGATTCTGATCAAAGAGAGACAAAACAAAGAGACTAATCCTAAGAAATCGCCTCTACAATTCATTGGATTTCCTACTAAACCTCCAAGATGGTCTGTCTAGAGTACGTTTGTGCATTCCCTAGCTTTTAAATGCAGCAAATCCAGAAACAACCAGCAAAAAAGGTCTTTAATTCTGGTTTCAGCTGTTTTTTTCTTTTTTTGTCAGCAGGGAGATGTTGATGCTGAAACATAATGCAATGCAATTCTATGATGACTGAGAGATGAAGAAATGCACGTTTCTCAAAAGCTGATCATATTTTATTCATATTTTATTCTTAAGTTTTTAAAAAGGTTTCACAGCAAAAAGACATAAAATAAAGAAACAAATCTCAAGAAATCACATCTACATTTTATAAGATTTCATAAAATCTTCAAGATAGTCTGTCTAGATGGTTTCAGAGGGGTTTACAGTTGGTTTTAAAGTAGTTTTGGGCACTTGCAAGCTTTTAAACCCTAAAAATCCAGATTAAACCGGCAAAAAATAGTCTTTAATTCTGATTTCAGTTGTTTATTTTTTTTGTTTGTTTGTTTGTTTTGTTTTGGTTTTTTTTATCAGCAGGGAGATGTTGATGCTGAAATGTAATGCAATCCAATTCTATGATGACTGAGAGATGAAGAAATGCACGTTTCTCAAAAGCTGATCATATTTTATTCTTCAGTTCACTTTTTTAAAAAGGTTTCACAGCAAAAATACATAAAATAAAGAAACAAATCTCAAGAAATCACGTTTACATTTTATAAGATTTCATAAAACCTCCAAGATAGTCTGTCTAGTTGGTTTCAGAGGGGTTTACAGATGGTTTTAAAGTAGTTTTGGGCACTTGCAAGCTTTTAAACCCTAAAAATCCAGATTAAACCAGCAAAAAATAGTCTTTAATTCTGATTTCAGTTGTTTATTTTTTTTGTTTGTTTGTTTGTTTGTTTGTTTGTTTGTTTGTTTTGTTTTGGTTTTTTTATCAGCAGGGAGATGTTAATGCTGAAATGTAATGCAATCCAATTCTATGATGACTGAGAGATGAAGAAATCTAAAGCTAATCATTTTTTATTCTTAAATGTATTTTATTTTTAAAAAGGTTTCACAGCAAAAAGACAAAATCATTTCATAGAATCTTCAAGATGGTCTGTCTAGATGGTTTCAGAGGGGATTTCAGATGGTTTTAGAGTAGTTTTGTTCACTTGCAAGCTTTTAAACCCTTAAAATCCAGATTAAACCAGCAAAAAATAGTCTTTAATTCTGGTTTCAGCTGTTTTTGTTTTCTTTTATCAGCAATGCAATAAAATGAGGATTGAGTGATGAAGAAATACACATTCCTCAAAAAACGTATTATATTTTATTCTTCAGTTCACTTTTTTAAAAAGGTTTCACAGCAAAAAGACATAAAATAAAGACACAAATCTCAAGAAATCACATCTAAATTTGATAGGATTTCATAAAACCCCAAGATGGTCTGTCTAGATGGTTTCAGAGGGGTTTCTACACTGCAAAAAATGCTTTTCTTACTTTGTCGTTTGATTTGTTGTGTTGTTTCCAGCCAGAATATCTACAAATTCTTAAATCAAGAAGGATTTTCTAGACGAGTGAAAATTATTGTCAATTATTGAGTCAAAATAAAGTGAGTTTTGGCTTAAAACAAGCTAAATAATCTGCCAATGGGGTAAGCAAAATATTCTGATTTCATTAGATTATTTTGCTTGCTTCACACAAAAAAATCCCTTAATTTTAACTTCTTATTTCTGAAAACAAGACAATAATTTTTACTTGTCTAGAAAATCCTTCTTCATTCAAGATTTTTTCGATATTTTCGGTGGAAACGAGACAAACCAGTCTAAGTAAGAAAAGCATTTTTTTTGCAGTGTAGATGGGTTTACAGTAGTTTTGTGCACTTGCAAGCTTTTAAACCCTCAAAATCCAGATTAAACCAGCAAAAAATAGTCTTTAATTCTGATTTCAGTTGTTTATTTTGTTTGTTTGTTTGTTTGTTTGTTTTTTTGTTTTTTATCAGCAGGGAGATGTTAATGCTGAAATGTAATGCAATCCAATTCTATGATGACTGGGAGATGAAGAAATACACGTTTCTCTAAAGCTAATCATTTTTTATTCTTAAATGTATTTTTTAAAAAGGTTTCACAGCAAAAAGACAAAATCATTTCATAAAATCTTCAAGATGGTCTGTCTAGATGGTTTCAGAGGGGTTTTCAGATGGTTTTAGAGTAGTTTTGTGCACTTGCAAGCTTTTAAACCCTTAAAATCCAGTTTCTTTAATTCTGGCTTTTAATGTTGATGCTGAAAGGTTGATGTGAGCTATTGAAATGCAGAGGTACCTGCAGCGCTGCAGTGTTGTAATGCTCCGTCGACTGTATCATTTTGAGTTTCTTCAGCTTCAGTCTGTGCCTGTTTCACATTATAATGTGCCTGGCAAAAGTCTTCTAAACAGCAGTGGACAGAGCGAAATCACCCTCTCCATCATCGACGTGTTAAATATTTGATCAACTCTTAATTAAATAGCGGCTTCTATCACCCCCGTGGGGATTTTCATTAGGTATTTGTCGTAAAACATGGGAATAACGCAAGCCGGCCTACAGTATTGCATTTATTTTCCACCCTCTTTCTTCATTTCGAATCCTCCCTCAGTCGAATAAAACATGCGCTTGGAAATATCCTCTTTTTTGGCGTATCAATATTTCAGCAGTAATAAAAAAAACTCTCTAACAGGAAGACAAAGAAAGCTGGGCAATATCTGGAGAGCCGGAGGATAAAAAAATCCTCCTCCCTGCCTGTTCACAGCGATCCGAGAACAGAAACACGACGCGCTCCTGGAGTCTTTTGTGCACATTATGGCATACGGAGATCATATGATCAACATCACATCTGCTTCCATTAATTATGAATGTAAAAATAATAACATTTAAACAGATCTGCTGACTGCTGTGGATTTCCTCTGACTCTGCTGTTTTCCCTAATGAAATGAAAGCAGAATAAACATGCCACAGCAAAACTGAGATGCTTTTTTTACCTGACAAACTGCTACCGGTCTCGTCTGAGCGTGAGACGGCAAATCTAAGGTCATGCATTGCTTGCTAATAGTTTTCATCTCTAAAAGTCTTTTCATCTGTGGCTTTTCGCAATATTTGATTATTCTGACTTCATTTACTCCCTAACTAGAGGCTTAAACCAAATAACATCACTTTGCAGCCCTCAAGCAGACTTCATTTCACTGCACAGTTTGAAAATCCTCAGATACCTTAGGCTAGAAACACTACTGCCTGCTGTCTACATGGGCAGCTTCTAACTGAGATAAGTGACTGATTTGGAACACTACATAGGCGACAATTAGCGCTACAGAAAGTAGATTTGATTCACAATTTATTCCAGCAGAGTTTGTGATTAGATTGTTGCTAAATTAACGGTATGATACTTCAGAAAACATAAAATACACATGGAATTATGCATATTAAGCCTGTAAAAGAAAATCATCTAATTATCTGAAATGGAACATTTTATTGAACCTTTAGAAACATATAAAGGAAAATTTGTTTGCATATGGGCTTTTATGGGTCACATAGCTTGATATAAAGAGAAACAAAGGGAAAAAAAAATATGATTCTTAATACTGTGTTGTTACCTGAATGATCCACTGATGATAGTTGTTCATGAGTCCCTTGTTTGTCCTGAACAGTTAAACTGCCTGCTGTTCTTAAGAAAAGTCCCACAATTTCTTTGGTTTTCCAGCATTTTTGTGTATCTGAACCCTTTCCAACAATGACTGTATGATTTTGAGATCCATCTTTTCACACTGAGGACAACTGAGGGACTCATATGCAACTATTACAGAAGGTTCAAACACTCACTGATGCTTCAGAAGGAAAAACGTACTCGGTTACTTTCGTAACCTCGGTTCCCTGAGATACGGGAACGAGTACTGCGTCGAAGACGCTTATGGGGAAAAAGCTCCTTTTTCTCCTGAGACTGAAGCATTTCAATAACGCAGTGTAACTGCACGGCCATTGGTTCGTGCAGTGATAAAAAGACGAACCAATGGCTCGGCAGCGGAGCTGCACGAGCCTATGGCGATGATTCGCGCCCGATCGCGCCAAAAGGGGCGGAGTATCTGGCTATATAAGCGTGCATTTAGCCATAGGATCTCAGGTACTTCGACTGAAGCGACGACTGAGTCGTGCAGCTACATAGCACGGCCAGCAACGCAGTACTCGTTCCCGTATCTCAGGGAACCGAGGTTACGAAAGTAACCGAGTACGTTCCCTTTCGATACTTTCACTCGTACTGCGTCGAAGACGCTTATGGGGAACCAGTACAATCCCGCCGTTGCTATGGTAGAGGAACGACTGACACGGCCCTAGCACTGAAGGGCTAGTATGGGCCAATCTGTTTAATCAAGATAACGTGATAAACATCCGTTCCAGGGATTTAAGTGCAGTTTGGAGCTCCAACTGAGGCCAAAGCATACCACATAACATTTATTACTGGTAACAGTTATCCCATTATGCAGAAAGCACCCGAGTCTGTAAGACCGGGACGTCCAGATTATAAAATCTAGCAAATGTGGACGGCCCAGCCGGCCGCCGCACAAATTTCTGCTATGGAAACGCCACTAGACCAGGCCCAGGACGAGGCGATGCCTCTAGTCGAATGGGCTCTTACCCCCATGGGACATTGTAGGCCCAAAGAAGAGTAAGCCAGCATGATGGCTTCCACTATCCATTTTGATAACCTGTTTCGTGACCGAAGACCCCTTGGCGCGGCCACCGAAACACACAAACAGCTGTTCTGACTGCCTAAAGGAAGCAGAACGCTCTACATAACACCTCAATGCCCTAACGGGGCAGAGGGGATTAAAATCCTGGTCTTGCTCCGAAGGAGGAAGAGCCAAGAGGGAAATAATTTGGTCTCTGAATGGCGTCGAGAGACTTTTAGGTACATAACCACGTCTTGGCTTCAGGATGACTTTAGAGTCATTTAGCCCGAATTCCAAGCATATGGGGCTCACAAAGAGCGCCTGTAGTTCACCCATACGTTTGACTGATGCCAATGCTAAAAGCAGGGCAGTTTTCAGCGTTAGAGGGCGAAGGTCAGTGGACTGAAGCGGCTCAAAGGGAGGGCTTCTCAGAGCCCTCAGCACCGTGGGTAGGTCCCAAGAAGGGACTGTGATGGGGCGAAGGGGGGTTAAGCCTTCTTGACCCCTTCAAGAAACGAACGACCAGATCGTTCTTTCCCACAGATTGACCATTTATAAGGTAATGGAATGCCGCTATGGCTGTCACATAGACTTTGAGCGTGGAGGGAGATCTTCCCTTGTCCAATAGCTCCTGAAGGAAGGACAATATCACTGATATGTCGCATAAATTCGGATCTGCACCGCGGGTGGAACACCGGGCGGAAAAGACAGACCACTTAAGATCATAGAGCCGCCTTGTAGAGGGTGCTCTGGCTTGAGAGATAGTGCTCAAAACGGCCTCAGAGAGACTTGTAGGCTCCCGTCGAGAGACCATACGTGCAGCGCCCACAATTCCGGTGGGGGGTGCCATAGCGTTCTGTTTGCCTGCGTTAAGAGATCTCGTCTCAGTGGAATGGGCCACGGCGCTGTTGAAAGCAGCCGAGGAAGATCTGGAAACCAATGCTGGTTCTGCCAGAATGGGGCCACTAACAGGACTTTGAGCTTCTGCTCCCTGACTCGCCTTATGACCCGTGGTACCAGGGCAGTCGGGGGAAACGCATATAAAAGGAGATTGGGCCACTCGCGGGCCAATACATCCTGTTCCTTTGAAAAATAGATTGGGCAGTGATAATTGTCTTCTGAGGCGAAAGATCTACTTGCGCCTTGCCGAAGACCGCCCATATTTCCTGAACCATTTGGGGGTGAAGCATCCACTCGTCTGAGGAGACGTTGCTCCGAGACAGCATGTCTGCTCCCTGGTTCAGCCTGCCTGGCACATGTGTTGCTCTCAACGAGCGGAAGTGCAGTTGAGCCCACTTTAGGAGACGTTTCACTAACGTGATAGATGTCTCGACGAAAGACCTCCCTGGTGATTTATGTAAGACACCACTGTCATACTGTCCGAGCGGACTAAGACGTGGTGTCCCTTTAAGACCGGCAGAAGGGTGTGGAGGCCTAAACACACTGCTAACATTCCTAGGCAGTTGATGTGAAGGCGACTCTCTGCTTTCGACCATTGGTCGAATGCAGGCTGGCTGTCGCACAGTGACCCCCAACCTGAGTTGGAGGCATCTGTCGAGACCACTTTCCTTCTGAATACCATGTCCAGGGGAACGCCCTGTTCCATCCATTGAGAGTTCTTCCAAGGAATCAGAGCTGTGACACAGGCCTGATCTACCTTGATACGTAGGCGTCCTAGACGCCAGGCTTGAGGAGGAACCTTTGGTTTCAGCCAGAACTGCAGAGGGCGCATTTGAAGCAGGCCCAACTGAAGTACTGGGGATGCCGAGGCCATCAGGCCGAGCATCTTCTGAAAAGCCTTGAGAGGGCGAAGGGCTCCGACTTTGAAGGAGGCCGCGAGCCTGCAAATAGCCTGGGCTCGTTGCGGCGCAACTCCATTCGGGTTGAGTCGAAAACTGCTCCCAGGAATGAAATACGTTGGCTGGGAGACAGCACGCTCTTGGCAAAATTGACCCTGAGTCCTAGGCACACTAAGTGGCTGAGGATTATGGATCTGTGGTGTATTAGCTCGTCCTCCGACTGGGCCAGGATGAGCCAGTCGTCGAGGTAATTCGAGACGCGGATTCCCATCTGTCTCAGGGGGAAAAGCGCTGCGTCCATGCACTTCGTAAACGTGCGGGGAGCTAAGGACAGTCCGAACAGAAGGACTGTATATTGATAAGCCAATACCTCGAAGGCGAATCTCAAGAATTGCCTGTGACGGGGGGCAATCTGGATATGGAAGTATGCATCTTTCAGATCCAGTGAGCAAAAGCAGTCCTCTGTGCATATCTGCGAGAGGATCTGCTTTAGCGTAATCATTCTGAACGGCCGTCTCATGAGGGCGCGATTCAGACGTCTGAGGTCGAGGATGGGTCTTAGACTGCCATCCTTCTTTGGAACGAGGAAGAACGGCTGTAGAAGCCTGACTCGCTCTGTGTTGGGGGAACCGTTTCTACGGCACCTTTGCCAACAAATTCCTCACCTCCGTACGCAAAACTTCTACGTCTTTGCTGTGAACTGAGGTGGAGACCCCGCTGAAGCGTGGTGGTCTTCAAGCGAACTGACGTGTGTAACCTCGTTCTATTATGCCCAGAACCCACTTGACACTCCGGGGATGGCTTGCCAGGCCTCGGCCCGCGTGGCAAGGGGTTGCATTGGTTCGAGCAACTGACCGTTATGACAATGGCAGGTTGTGAGGACGCTGTCAGAAAGGGCCCAGGGGTCACAACATTTTCCACTGAGAAAACGAGCCGCCAGCGAGACATAACACTCATCGTCTCAACAAGCGCAGCCTCAGCGTGGGCATGGCCCAGACGCATCCAATTTGAAGCTGTCAGTAATGATCAGTGACAGCATTCTCATTTAATCCACCTAAAAGATCAAACCGCTCAAAAGAGGAGTAATGATGATCTTTGTATTAACATATAGGTAGTTTAAAACGCTGCGCACATCCTCTCAGTTCTGCTCGTAGCAGACGAGGGGAGGGGCGGGGCCGTCTTCATTGAGAAACGAGCCGCCAGCGAGACATAACACTCATCGTCTCAACGAGCGCAGCCTCAGCGTGGGCGTGGCCAGGACGCATCCAAATTGAAGCTGTCAGTAATGATCACAGTGACAGCATTCTCCTTTAATCCACCTAAAAAGATCAAACCGCTCAAAAAGAGGAGTACTGATGATCTTTGTATAAACATAGGCAGTTTAAAACGCTGCGCACATCCTCTCAGTTCTGCTCGTAGCAGACGAGGGGAGGGGCGGGGCCGTCTTCATTGAGAAATCGAGCTGTGAGCAAAGCAGATCCAGACGTAAACACTCGCAGAGAGAGCTGTCTGTCTCAGAGCATGCAGCCTCAGCGTGGGCGTGGCCCAGGCGAGAGGCGCACTGAAATATGAAGCTGTCAGCAATATAGAATCATAGGTGACAGCGTTCTGCTCCGATTTGCTCAGAAGGATAGAGCCGCTCGATAAGGCGAGAGGCGCAGATCCTCACATAACACTGATCAAAAACTGCACAGAGTGACGAACGCGGGGCTTTGCCGGCGTTACGTCACTTAAGTCTGATCGCGCATTCACCGTTTCTTTCTCCGAGGTAACTGAGAGAAGAGAAACGTGAGAAGGGGGAGGCGGGGCGACTCCCGCGAGCGAACATGTCCATACTATTAATAATGAAAGCAGCTCGCCTCTGTGAGCGCGGCATAAGCGACGCATACACGAAAGCAAAGCCGTCAGTAATAGATGTAACAGTGCTTCGCTCTGATCTGCCTGGGAGGATTAAAGCCGCTCGTGTAACGAGTGCATCTGATCCTCGCGAGTAACACACGCTGGCAAATCAATAAAGCTCGCACAATATGTGTCGGCATGAGAATGCTCGTGCTTGATTGCTCAGCTCACAACTCGCTGCTGCTTCCTCCGAGATTACTGGGAGGAGAGAGACATGAGAGCTGGAGCGCCTTCTGCGAGCGGACCGGGCTTTCGTAGTGAACGCAGTCCGTCTCCCTAGCAACACACACACACAAACAAATGCGAGCTTGTCAGATCATAGGCAACGGGAAGAGCGAGTGCGCGGGCTCACTGCCGGCGTACGATCGTTCAAACCCTGTTGTTTAGTTCCCTGACTCCACTGTCTCTTTCTCCGAGCCTTGCTGAGAGATAAGAAACGGGAGAACGGGGTTAGCGAGCGAAAAGAGCGAGACTCAAACTGTCAGCGACAGCATTCCGTCTCAGTGAGCGGCACTCACTGCCCTTCTACATCGTGCAGAGCCCTGCACGAGCCACTCGCATCGCGACATTTGCAACAACGTCGCTAGAAAATTTGCTCTTTTAGAACTTACTTCTTAGAAATAAGCCCTTTTATACTCACCGGATGGCGGCAGGGGATCAGCTGGGACCGCTGCTGCTGCGACGCTGAAGGCGGCTGAGAAGCGGCTAATCAGACGAGCAGAGAGGGTCTCTCGTTCAGCTTGATCCGCTGCGAAGGCGTGTCAACGGCGAGTAGCATCAAGTCTCGTAGATCAGCAAAGAAGTCGTCGCTGAAGGAGAAGGATCTGAGATCCTATGGCTAAATGCACGCTTATATAGCCAGATACTCCGCCCCTTTTGGCGCGATCGGGCGCGAATCATCGCCATAGGCTCGTGCAGCTCCGCTGCCGAGCCATTGGTTCGTCTTTTTATCACTGCACGAACCAATGGCCGTGCAGTTACACTGCGTTATTGAAATGCTTCAGTCTCAGGAGAAAAAGGAGCTTTTTCCCCATAAGCGTCTTCGACGCAGTACGAGTGAAAGTATCGAAAGGGAACCATGCATTAAGAGCACGGGGTGAAAACTTTTTGAATTTGAAGACCAGAGTAAATTACTTTTTTCTTCTGGGAAACGTAAATATTTTCTGTTGCTTCTGAAGAAAAAAAAGATATTTAGGCAAAATAAGAAAAATGTACATCTCCATTTTGTTCAAAAGTTTTCACCCCTGCTGGAGCATCAGTGAGTGTTTGAACCTTCTGTAATAGTTGCATATGAGTCCCTCAGTTGTCCTCAGTGTGAAAAGATGGATCTCAAAATCATAGTCATTGTTGGAAAAGGGTTCAGATACACAAAAATGCTGGAAAACCAAAGAAATTGTGGGACTTTTCTTAAGAACAGCAGGCAGTTTAACTGTTCAGGACAAACAAGGGACTCATGAACAACTATCACTGAACAAAAAAAACACAGCTGTAAACTTTTGAACAGGGTCATTTTTATAAATTAAACTATTATTTTCTCTTGTGGACTATGTGCAAACATTTTTTTATGAAACATCTTATTCAGTTCAGTACTAAATATGCAATAACAAAGTTTTTTTTTTTTTTTAAATAATTAACATTTTGAAGATTCTGAAAGGGGGATGTAAACTTTTGACCTCAACTGTATTTAAATATAACAATGTGTTTTAATTAAATAATATGCAACATATTTGGTGCAGATGCTGATATTTATATGGACAAAAAGAATCAATCTTAAGTCTATATCTGCAATAAGATGTCTTAGTATGATGATAATTAAATGCTCAAAACATATTATGCAATGCAATACAATAATGACTAGGAGATGAGCAAATAAATGTTCCTCAGAAGATGTGAGATGTTTTGAAGACTTGGGAAGATCATTCCTCCACTAAGGAACAGTGAAAGTAAAGCTTTTGGAAACAAATGTTCCTCAAAAGATCCTGATGATCAGATGTGAGACTCAAAAACGATTCCAAGCTGCTTCAGTCCAGTGTTCATCTAAACATTCACTGCAAAAAAAAAGCAAATTTCTTACTTAGATTTTTGTCTTGTTTTCAGAAAAAAAAAACTCAAAATTAAGTGTTTTTGCTTGAAACAAGCAAAATAATCTGCCAATGGGGTAATATTGTTTTCTGTTTGAAATATGATTTTTTTCTAACCCCATTGGCAGATTATTTTGCTTGTTCTAAGCAAAAACTATTGTTTTGCCTTTTTTTTGAAAACAAGAAAATACATTTTACCTTCTTGATTTAAGAATTTTTAGATATTTTGGCTTCAAACAACGAAAAATCTAAGTAAGAAAAGCATTTTTTTGCTGTGTAAAAGACTTTGTACTTTGTACTAGAAAGCAAAAACTATCAAACAGATGACAAAAGACATGGAGTAGATTGTGTGCAACAGGTTTATCATGTCGATCACTTAGAGGCTGTACACTGCCGTATTGTCAGTCGATTTTAACCAGAAAAGGCTAAAAGTCTACAATGGACAAACAGTTTGAGTCTGAAATGGTATTTCAGTGGTGTAGTTAGTATGAAGTGGCTGACGGAGCAGTGAAGCTCCAGGCTGTGACGACCTGCCACCTCTCAGGTCACAAGCTAACAAAGCAAACCTGTTAGCTGCTAGTCGCAGTGAAGGAGCTAGCCGACACTCCCAATATCTCACCTCTGATGAGCGCTGAGGCAGGGAAAGCTACTGCACTGTGATCGTGGCACCAGCGACACATGGAAAGTGTGAATAAATGAGACGCGGGTCAGGAAGTCAAACTAGGACTACGGTTGTTTTGAAATATGTTTGCATGCATCTCAGGCGGCATATACACTTTATTTTCATTTACATTTAGACATTTAGCAGACGCTTTTATCCAAAGCGACTTACAAAAGAGTACAATGGAAGCAATCAAATTCAACAAAAGAGCAATAACATGCATGGTATTGCTTAGCCTAACACAGTACACATATCAAGTTTTTTTTTTAATTATATAATAAATAAAAAAGAAAATAGATAGAATAATAAAAAAGAAAAAGCAAGCAATTGTTAGAGGCCTAAACAAAAATAGATAGAATATTTTTCATTTATTTATAAAATAAACTGCTGCTTAAAGTTTTGGGAGGTTTTTTCATGTTTTAGAGTCTGTTATGCTTGCCTAGGCTGCATTTATTTGATTAAAAATACATAGAAATTATGAAATATTATTACAATTTAAAATATCCGTTTTCTATGTGAATAGATGTGAAAATGCAATTTATTTCTGTGATCAAAGTTCAATTTTTAGCATCATTACTTCAGTCTTCAGTGTCACATGAACTTCTGCAACATTGTAAATGTCTTTACGGTCACTTTTGATCAATAAAAGTCCTATTTTCTTCATATTTTAAAGTCTGTTATGCTTGCATTTATTATATATAGATAAAAATTTTGAAATATTATTACAATTTAAAATATCTGTTTTCTATGTGAATATATGTGAAAATGTAATGTATTCCTGTGATCAAAGCTCAATTTTTAGCATCATTACCACAGTATTCAGTGTCACATGATCCTTCAGGAATCATTCTGATTTGCTGCTCAAGAAACATTTCTGATTATTATCAATGTTAAAAACGGTAAAGCATTTTTTTTAGGATTCACAGATGAATAGAAAGTTCAAAGAAACAGCATTTATTTAAATAGAAATCTTCTGCAACATTGTAAATGTCTTTACTGTAACTTTTGATCAATTTAATGCATCCTTGCTCAATAAAAGTACTATTTTCTTTATTTTTTTTTTAAAGTCTGTTATGCTTGCATTTATTATATATACATAAAAAATGTGAAATAGTATTACAATTTAAAATATCTGTTTTCTATGTGAATATAGGTGAAAAAGTAATTTATTTCTGTGATCAAAGCTGCATTTTTAGTATCATTACTACAGTCTTCAGTGTCACATGATCCTTCAGAAATCATTCTAATATGCTGATTTGCTGCTTAAGAAACATTTTTGATCGTTATCAATGTTGAAAATGGTGATACATTTAATATTTCAGGATTCACAGATGAATAAAAAGTTAAATGGAACAGCATTTATTTAAATAGAAATCTTCTGCAACATTGTAAATGTCTTTACTGTCACTTTTGATCAATTTAATGCATCCTTGCTCAATAAAAGTACTATTTTCTTCATGTTTTAAAGTCTGTTATGCTTGCATTTATTATATATACATAAAATTGTGAAATATTATTACAATTTAAAATATCTGTTTTCTATGTGAATATAGGTGATATATACGTCCAAGTTCAATTTTGAGCATCATTACCACAGTATTCAGTGTCACATGATCCTCCAGAAGACATATGCTGATTTGCTTTAAAAACATTTTTGATTATTATGAAAGATGAAAATGGTGATAAATTTTATTTTTCAGTATTCACAGATGAATAAAAAGTTTAACAGCGTTTATTTAAATAGAAATCTTCTGCAACGTTGTAAATGTCTTTACTGTCACTTTTGATCAATTGAATGCATCCTTGCTCAATAAAGGTACTATTTTCTTAATTAAACTTTCCAAACATGATGTCAAAGTCTTGCATTTACTGCTGTCAAAATCTCCAACAAAAGAAGTGACTAGCTTATCAAAATGCCATTTCTGTACCATTAACAATCATTGACAGCTTCCAATGTGGCTTCTGATGAATGGAAATTTTTATAGGCCTGATTATTTGACAATTTTCATTGCAGCCTGAACTGCAAACAAAACCGTGTGCTATTCTCAACAGAGACTTCAGACTAGACATCTGCACATCGGGTCACGACGGCCAAATCTCATCAGCAAACACGGGCCTTTTGTTTTGCTGAAATTCATTAGCTACAAAACACTCTTTCTCAAGTGAGAGATCAAAACATTAATAATATATTCATAAAGCTTCATCTCGCAATCAACATGCAGATTCGGCGAACACCCCTGACATTTAAACTATTACAATTCGAGGATAAAGAGATTTAGCATGAACATCCTGATACATTTTTAACCAGGAATTTTGGCCTGCCAGACAGAAATGCTTATGAGGCAAAGAGGGTATAAGAAAATACTAATTATTTATCAATTATTCAACTGACTGAAATGCAGACTATAAGGATAACACATTCAAAGTAGGACACAACTTAGGAAGTTATTATTGTTAAATAAGCAAAAACTACTAATACTACTAATAAAAAATGCTAAATATTTATTAATAATATGTGACCCTGGACCACAAAACCAGTCTTAAGTAGCATGGGTATATTTATAGCAATAGCCAAAAATACATTGTATAGGGTCAAAATTATCAGCTTTTATGCCAAAAATCATTAGGATATTAAGTAAAGATCATGTTCCATGAAGATATTTTCTAAATTTTCTACCGTAAACATGTTAAAACTTCATTTTTGATTTGTATTATGCATTGCTAAGAACTTGATTTGAACAACTTGTTGTATCTTGGCCAAACCATACATCAGTTTAAAAATAGAAACTTAATTATTGGTTTTATGCACTACAAAAAAAAAAAAAAAAAAAAAAAAAACTTTTCTTAGATTTTTTTGTCTTGATCCAGCCAAAATATCTAAAAAATATTAAATCAAGAAGCATTTTCTAGATAAGTGAACATTATTTTCTTGTTTTCAGAACAACAAGTCAAAATTCAGTGAGTTTTTGCTTAGAACAAGCAAAATAATCTGCCAATGGGGTCAGCAAAAAAAAAAAATCTTTTTTCAAACATAAAACAAAATAATTTTTCTTATTATTTTGCTTGTTTTTAAAGCACTTAATTTTGATTTTTTTTTTTTTTTTTTTCTGAGAACAAGAAAATATTTTTTAACATGTCTAGAAAATCCTTAAGAATTTTTTGATATTTTGGCTGAAAACAAGACAAAAATCTAAGTAAGAAGTTTTATTCATAGTATTTAATTATAATCTTTAATATTTATAACCATTTAATAATTTAATACTAGAAATAAATAAAAACTAAAACAACAACTAATAATAATAATAATAATAATAATAATAATAATAATAATAATAATAATAACAAAAGCAGACAACAACAATGTAAAATAATTTAATTAGAAAAAATATATATATATATATATATATATATATATATATATATATAAATTAAATTTTCTAATTAAATTATTTTACATTGTTGTTGTCTGCTTTTGTTATTATTATTATTATTATTATTATTATTATTATTATTATTATTATTATTATTGTTGTTGTTGTAGTTTACTAGATTTTTTCTATTTTTGATTATTATTATTATTATTATTATTATTATTATTATTAGTTGTTGTTTTAGTTTTTATTTATTTCTAGTATTAAATTATTAAATGGTTATAAATATTAAAGATTATAATTAAATACTATGAATAAAACTTCTTACTTAGATTTTTGTCTTGTTTTCAGCCAAAATATCAAAAAATTCTTAAGGATTTTCTAGACATGTTAAAAAATATTTTCTTGTTCTCAGAAAAAAAAAAAAAAAAAAAAGTCAAAATTAAGTGCTTTAAAAACAAGCAAAATAATAAGAAAAAATATTTTGTTTAATGTTTGAAAAAAGATTTTTTTTTGCTGACCCCATTGGCAGATTATTTTGCTTGTTCTAAGCAAAAACTCACTTAATTTTGACTTGTTGTTCTGAAAACAAGAAAATAATGTTCACTTATCTTTTAACACCTTTCAAACACAAAAGCAATGCATGAAAGTTTGCACCATTTTAAGCCTGCATGATATTATTTTAACTATTGTCCTATTCACAAACCATGCATCAATAGAGAGTTTAACGAATTTATCAAAATAAAAAATAAAAAGTTTTGTGGTTCAGGATCACATATTATTCATAATCTTTAATATTTATAATCATTTAATCAATTAATACTGGAAATAAATAAAAACTAAAAAAAAAAAAAAATCAAACCTATTTCAATACATTAATAAAAATATATTATATTAGTGTATAAATCATACAAAATAATTGTACTCCACTACTAAATAAACAACAATAATTGTTGAATTAATAATATTTTATTATACAATGTTGAACCTCCCTTTCAAACAAAAAGCAATGCATGAAAGTTTGCACGATTCACCCAAGCCTGCAGGAAATTATTTGAACACGTTCAGACATCCTTGGCATGCGCGTTATGAACGCCGCCGTCTGTTCAGCGTCTCGGCTCTACACGTTCAAATCCTATCAATCAATGTTCGGCGCTCGTCTGAAGGAAGAGGCTGGCAGACTTTCAAAGCGCAGTGGAAATCTTTCCACTTTGCTGCGCTGCCCATATGGCGGGATGTTCTTGTCGGTGTTCTGCGTGTAAAAACTCTCTTTCCACTGTTCAATTTTGCTGCCCTGCTGCCTTTTCCTGCATAGAGACTTCTAATATTTATCAACTCGAGGTTTACATACGTCTGGACTTCGAGGATCAGCTTCAGAAAAGGGGGAAAAATGGTGCAGTGGCCTTTTCGGCTCCAAATATTGCAACTTTCATTCTCTCTTAAAGCTCTTTGCAGAAAAGGGACTGATGCATAGAATTAACCTTCACGATGTCCGTGTTTCTCCGACAAGCCTTTTGAGTCGATGCGCTTTGAAAGTCTAATGTAAATAGCATAAGGTCACCAGAGGCTTCTGTGAATATCTAATATCTAAAAATTCTTAAATCAAGAAGGATATTTTTTAGATGAGTAAAAATTATTATTTTTTTGTTTTCAGAAAAACAAATCAAAATTAAGTGAGTTTTTGCTTAGAAACAGAAAATAAGATTATTTTTCTTACCCCACTGGCAGATCATTTTGCTTGTTTCAAGCAAACACACTTAATTTAGATTTGTTTTTCTGAAAGCAAGACAATAATTTTTACTCGTCTAGAAAATCCTTCTTGATTTAAGAATTTTTAGATATTTGGCTGGAAAAAAGAAATCAAAGTAAAAAAAAAAGCATTTTTTGCAGTCGGAATGCATTTTATTTCTGTAACGTGACATTTTTTCAAGGTAGGTTAAATTTTAATCTACAGTATTGTTTCAAATTCCATTTTTGTGGCCTAAAAATCACACTGTACTGTTATTAAACTGCAAAAACAATGCAGATTATATGGCACACAGACACACTGCAAAAAAATATTTTCTTACATAGATTTTTTTGTCTTGTTTCCAGCCAAGAGGGATTTTCTAAATGAGTAAAAATTATTGTCTTGTTTTCAGAGAAAACAAGTCAAAATTAAGTGATTTTTTGCTTAGAACAAGCCAAATAATCTGCCAATGGTGTAAACCAAAAAAAATCCTATTTCAAACAGAAAACAAGATTATTTTTCTTACCCCACTGGCAGACTATGTTGCTTGTTTCAAGCAAAAACACTTAATGTTTACTTAATTTTTACTCGTCTAGAAGTCCTTCTTGATTTAAGAATTTTTAGATCTTTTGGCTGGAAACAAGACAAAAAATCTAAGTAAGAAAAGCATTTTTTGCAGTAAGAATGCATTTTACTGTAATGTGACTGTAATGTAATCTACAGTATTGTTTCAAAATCCGTTTAAGTGGCCTAAAAAATGGCTCTGTACTGTTATTAGACTGCAAATTCAACGCAGATTATATGGCACCCAGATATTTATAGTCGAGCCACGTAATATAGACACATAAAACCGCTTATGTAACACAAGGCTAAGTGAAATTCATTTTACAAATGTATTGAAGAGAGCTGCCAATGCAGGGGCCAAACGTTTGGAAAAAAATGATATTTCATTAGCAGATTAATCACAGGACGGTGTGGGAGCGAGGAAAGAGAAAGAAAGGGATTGTTTTAAATGACCGTCGCTGGTAAAAGGCAATGGTCATATTTAATTCTATATCACCCTAATTAAAGTCTGTGATACGGTGAGCAATAGACACACAACACCAGCAGCACTTTTAATAGTCTGGGCTCAAGGCCTGACTTACTTCACAGGGAGCAGTAACTCTGCGTAATTTTATTAATAAAATCATCTCTCTCCAGAATATCCCTTCCATTTCCCACATCATCCTTTATGGCTCTCATTTAGACATTATCTCCTCTTTTTCTGGCAGACATACATCTCTTAATGAATTACAGTCGCTTTTATCTCTACAAAATGCCAATAATGCTGGACAATATTTTTTTTCCCCTTCATATACATATACATATATATATATATATATATATATATATATATATATATATATATATATATATATATATATATATATATATATATATATATATATATACACACACACTGCCACTCAAAAGTTTGGGATCAGTAAGATTCTTCTGCTCATCAAGGCTGCATTTATTTTATCAAAAATACAGAAAAAATAATAATATTGTGAAATAATATTTAAATTTAAAATAAATGTTTTCTATGTTAATATATTTAAAATTGTAATTTATTCCTGCAATTCAAAGCTGAATTTTCTGCATCATTACTTCAGTCTTCTATCTGTCACACGATCCTTCAGAAATCATTCTAATATGCTGATTTTTTAACCTTTTATTCATCATCATCAAAAAAAAAAAAAAAAAAAACAGAATCACAGGTTCCAATATATATATATATATATATATATATATATATATATATATATATATATGACAAATGCTACAAAGGGAATGCCATGAACACTTCCAATTGATACATTTGCAAAGGGAAATTCTATTTATTTTGTTTTTAAATACCTTTTTGCATTTAAATACATTTAAGCTTAGTATTTTTGTATTTTCAAAATGAATAAAGTACTTTGTCAAACAACCTCTTTATTGCACTGCTGGTTTCCTGCAGGGATGGGCAGTATTTCAAACAAATTTTGAAATATTATTTTGTATTTAAATACCTCTAGAAAAAGTCAAATGTATTTTGTATTTAAATACATTTAATCTTGTTTAATTGCTGATCCAGGAAATCAGCAGTCTAATAAACATGTTGATTGACAAAAAGTATTTTTGTATTTTTAAAATACAAAAATACTAAGATTAAATGTATTTAAGGGGACACTGTTTTTTCATGCACCTGTCAAGTTTGATTTTATACATTTTATTTTCCCCAAAAATGGTTAAAAAAAACACTGTTTTCTGTCTGTCCTGAAAAAAAAGTTTTTTTTGTTTTTTTTTCTGAATTATGGAGTGTAAAAACATTTGACTCTAATATGTCAAAAAAATTAAACATGAATTTTGAAACTAACATCTTGCAGTCTTTAGTTTTTTGTACTAGAAATATATGCAAATTAACACATACAGTATTTCATTAAATAATGTCTCATTTGCATTTTAAACTTAATATTTTAGAAAACTCGTAATGCAAAAAAATGTTTGCAATTATCAATGTAATCAATCAACTGGGTAAGTAAGGTCATAACTATTAGTTGATTTTTTTTACCCTTTTCACCTGCAGTGTCTCACTTTAAATACAAAATAGTCCCATATAGGATCATCCCTCCAAACATATTCCATAATTCTTGTTTTAGTTTAGCCACTAGAAGAAATTCCAGCCTTACGGCCAAACTTGTGCTTGATCTGTCCTAGTTAACTAGTCTGACGCCATCCGTACACTTTGAGACACACTCAAGAATTGCTTGATTTAAATGCACAGTGCACGCATCCTTCTTGGCTTTCATTGCACAGCTATAGATTTTCTCTTGACTCTTGCATTAAAAAAATAAGCAGTAAGCATGCAACCAAAAACACGTTCGGCAGTCCTACCTTTCCGACGTAGAGCGGCTCCGTCCCGGTGTATTCCTCCACGACGAAGAACTGATTCCAAACCCATCCCCTCTTCACGCGTTCGTGGGACATCGACCATTGCTCGGAACGTCTTCCTATCATTCCAACACTAGTCCTTATGGTCTGACCGGACAGCCATCCGCAGCACTGCAGAATTCCCAGAGTCACTGCCAAAACCTGAGCTCCTCCTCTCCAGCGGGGAGCCATGTTTGAAAACTCTCTGGTCTCTACATGGGGCAGAAGTCAGAAACTCGTTCGAGATGAAGTTGCGAACCGCCTGATTGCTTGAGAAAAGCTCCTTGACTCTGGGGTTGAGGGAGGTAAACGAGAGTCCGCCGCTGCTCAATGAAACTATAAATCCAATAGGTTTTCAGTCATCGGAGAGGCCACCAGGTCCTCAAGAGGGCATTTAAGAGGAATCTTTCTTGGGAAGATGAGGCAGTTTCGGTGATACACAGCTATAGCTCCTCCGTTTTGAAATCTGTGTTGGGCTTCTCAATGACAGGTACCAATCACAAAGCCATTGAAGTCCTATCTGTGCTCGAGTTGAGTTTTAAGTGGAATAACTGGACGAAACTGCAAACATGTAAAAAAAAGTTGTTTTATGATTCAATCTCAGCAATCCCATTGTGAGCCTGGAAATTTATGAACGCTCCCAATAGACGGCATTAACAAAGAGGGTGTAATCCAACCATTTTCTATTCCATTTCCAAGTGTATGCTTCACATCCCAAAGACAAAAAAACAATCCTCAAATTTCATGGGTGCAAGATGTTACTCAAAAAGCATTATTATCCCAATCTAGATCCATGTGTCGCGGTACTTCTTGACCTGAAGGGCTGAGAGTTTGACATGGGTGAGTTCATATCGACTTCAGCTTCTGATCACCTGGAACAGAGCAAAGACAGCTGGTTAGAGAATAAGGAAACTAAATGTAATGGGAAAAATAAATGAAAACTTATAGCTGGCTTTGCAGAGCTAACCGACTAACTAAGAGCAAACTAACTAGATGGTTAGATGATAGATGGCTAAAGATGGTTAACATTAACCAATGACCAGCACTGCCTAGTTGACAAAAAGAAAGGAAAGCTTTAAAAGAAAGTTAATAAGAAAATATTAATATTAATACATTTATTTAATTTAAAAGTTTACTTTATTTTCATTTAATTTAAATGTTTATTTTATTTATTTATTTTTATTTTTCTCTAACCAGTTATCTTTGATCTGTTTTAATAATAATGATAATAATAAATGGAATCAAATAGAGCAGCAATATATATTATTATTACTACGATTACACTGCAAAAAAGCTTACCTTACTTAGTATTGTTTCTAGTAAAAACATCTAAAAATTCTTAAATTCTTTAATTACGATGTATTTACTAAATAAGCAAAATGACTTAAGATATTTAGCCTTGTTTCCAGGAGGAAAAAATAACTAAATTAAGTGCATTTTGCTTATCTAGTGAATGCATCTTAATTTTTTTTTTAGATATTTTGACTAGAAACAAAAATGTTAAGCAAAGTAAGCTTTTTTGCACTGTAATCATAATAATAAATATTGCTGATCTAATTGATTGAATTTATTATTATTGTTATTATTATTATTATAACAGATCAAATATAACTGGTAAGAGAAAATAATAATAATAAAATCAACATTTAAATTAAATTAAATTATGCAGTGTATTATTATTATTATTATTATTATTATTATTATTATAACAACAGATCAAAGATAACTGGTTTGAGAAGCAACAGAATATATGTAATGGGGAAAAAACTATAAATGGAAATAAAATAAAATGATACAAATAAAAACTAATCTTATCTTATAACTTTTTTTTTTTTAAACTCAAAATAAAAAAAATCTAAAATATAATAATAATAATTATTATTATTATTAAAATACCATATTTAAAGGAAAAAAGCAATCAATTGGAACTTGTAGCTGACTATGCAGCTTTAAAATGGGATCCAGTTGCAATAAATCAATAGTGAAACAAACTGTATTCATTCTTGATTTCTTGTTATGGCGTTCTCATTCTTGTTAAACAAATACATAATTCAATACATGCCACAGTGAATTGGCCATCCTCCCCGACACACAAAATGCTTTCAAAGTGGTCGCGTATAGAAATTCTTTGATTTTCTCTTGGATTCCACAGGACTGCAGCAAGAAAACCCACCTTCATTTAGGTGATCTACCTGGAAAGCATTTCTCAAAGCAGAAAGTTTGTGCTCAGCAAGAATCCGGATAATGTGCTAAGCCCAAGAGCAATGTCTTCTGTGTTAGTGAGCCAGGTGTGGCTTGAAAAGGAAAAGGGGAGGTTTATATATCACGAACTGGAGCCCAAAGCATCTGTCTGCCGAGCCGCGGCCCACGGCAGGCGCTTACACTGGAGGCTCTCTGATTAATTGCATGAGGGAGCACTAATTGGATAAAAGTATTAATCAATTAATTCAATCCATTAGAGCGGCAACCCTAATGCTTAAAACAAACACTGGTCAGGAAGGTGAAGATAAGCTATGGCCCCATTGTGCATCAGCCAAAGCGCCATTGGGCAGGGGAAATGATTAATGGTCTTTGAGGCTTTCAGAATAAGAGAAAAACAACAACATTTAGCATGGCTGAAATGTCACAACCTCAAGGCTAAAAGATTACAGCTCCTGCGGACGAGCGCGGCCAAGAAGGGCCCTTCAGGATATTGGTTGTTTAACCTTTGGCAGACGGTTGCTGCGGGTTCACGTCTGGAGGAAGGCCAACGAGCGCTTTGCATCGTCTAGCTAAGACATTCTTACACAAATATTCAGAAAGAGGAACGACCTTGCAAAGAGGGTGAAAAATTAAACACTCATTGCCAGTGCTGGATGGAAGTGATTACATGTATTCTGGATTACATAATCAGATTGCAAAAGTACACGTAATTACATTTCAGAATACTTGTAACCAGATTACAGTTACTTTTTATGCATTCCATGATTATTCAAACAAAATGTATTTATTCATACAGTCTTAGCTTTGATTGTAAGATTGGTTGAATGTTGGTTTAATACCATTATCAAACTGACTGCAGTTCTCACATTATACACAGTTTGGGAAAGTCTGGAGTCAATTAATATTTTCATAGTATATTTAATGCTAAGCAGTGTTGGGCATGTTACTTTAAACAAGTAATTTGCTAAAGTTACTAGTTACCTCTCACAAATAGTAATTTATTATAGTAAAATATAAAAGTAACAAATTACCAGGGAAAGTAACTATTGTGTTCAAATGTGTCAAATAACTTGCATTATTAAAATTGTTAAATGAATAAAACATTGTACACTAACCTACACTATTTGACTGTTGCTGTAGAACAATGTGAGAGACCCCTACCAGGGACCTAATATCATGTTATTGGGGTCGCTTCAACCTGCAGACATGAAAAACCAAAATGACTGCTATGACCTCAAAAAGAACATTTTGAAAACCCCTTTGCAAAGGGTTTACCTTGTGTATGGTCATAATAACAACAAATGAAATGTGGTTTTGTAAAAGTAAAAAAATAAATAGGGTGCGTTCTCTGCCGTCTCGTTCTCTGTCACGTCTCTTTACAGACACGTAAATAAAACAACCTAAATCTCTGTGAATACATGACTCACAGAATTGAGAAATATATGTACAGGAAGCTTGAAAAGTATACTTTCAAATGGATTAGGGTGTGTCGAAAACAAAGTAATCCGTATGATACCAACGCAAGCTCCAGTTTTACCCTTCTAAACTCATCTCTATGTAATCATGCCCATAATTGTTTTTTTTTTTTATATTTTAAACATCCATGTGAGACTCGCGGACATGTAGGTAAACCAATTAATCACTTCCGTATACAAACGTGAACATTCATCAAGTTCATCTCACCTACTTTTCATCATAATAAAACACCTACTTTCTGGAAGAAAATGCACTGAGAGGAATAAGCCAGAATTTACCTCAGAAGAACAACACAACCCTCTGGGGTCAAAGACCACACCAGTAAAGTCTGTTTCGTTTTTTGTTGATGGCTGCGTAAAGAACATCTTGAAACTGCAAAAGGGTCTACTTTTAGTTGTGTATAGTCATAACAACAAGAAAACAATGTGCTTTTGTACAATAAAATAAACAGGGTGCGCTCTTTGTAGTCTCGTTCTCTGTCACGTCTCTTTACAGACAAAAAATATTTCCACAAATATGTGACTTACAGACATGAGGAAAATATGTATAGAAAGCTTGAAATGTCCATTTATAAATGAAGTAAGTAACATTGAAAACAAATATTCTCTGATAAAGTGATCGGTGTGAAACCAACACATGCTCCAGTTTCTCCACCTTTTAAATTTTAAAAACGTAGTTAAATCACTTCCGTAAACAAACGTGGAAATTCATCAAGTTCATCATCAAGTTATAGTTACATGATTACATATTATTCACACATATTATTCATAATTTATTTCTTCTTTTTTCTCTTTAAAAGTTTCCTTTCTAAAAACCCTGTGTGTGTCCTTTTAGCTTTGATTGGATGATTCGTTTGATGCTTTTATTAAACCAACTGGAGTTCTCACATTAACCCCAGTTTGGAAAACCCTGGAGTAATGTAATGTTTAATGCATTTCATGATGGTAATATAAAAAAAAAAACTAAATATATTTTCTTTCTATGCGCTTTTTATATCATTATGGTACATTTAATAGTGAGTTTAAAACAAGTCAGGTAAAAAGTCATCTAAAAATAGTTAGATTAGCTAAAATGAATATCCTCAATTACATAGATTACATTACTAACTACAATATAATCAATACAGAACTTCAATTAGTAAGTAATTTATCTACCCATCACTGCTCATAGCAAACAACTCACATTAATACTGTAAACATAAATGGAAGAGAAGATTTGAGGACATAAACACAAAGCTGCCTCAAGCTGGAAAAAATAGCACGTACAATACAGTATGTTTACCACCTCTGAGTGATGAAATCACCTCATTATCACCCTTTAGGAAGATAGTTAGGACTGGTGATCTTCTTTTAACGCAAAAACTGAGAGAGTTTTCCAAACAGGCAAAGCCAAACCGTCCAGACACCATTTGGAAGCGGATGCTTTCGTTTTCACGCTAAAAATACTACATGCAATTTACACAGTAATAGGATCCAGCCTATTGCAATCTTATTGCACAGTACTCATGCTAGCATTTACGCAGATGGTAAATAGAGAAACCTTGACTTTGGTTTTGATCTTTATTCCTAAAGATAAACACATACCGTTTTCAGCAGAGTAGCTCATTGAGTTTATTAGCCACCTGCGGAAGCAATCTAGTATTTTTAATGGAAATATTCTTTAGTTCTCAAAGCAAAAGGTTTTCTGCACTAACTGTATTTTTGATGCTAAAGGACTGTGACGTGTGACATTTAGCTACGCTTCGACTAGCATCTCAGGTCAAGCGGTGATCCGGGTCACACTTTGCATCTAAACACGCAGGAAGGAGAAAAATAAAGTTCAGTGCAAACAACTGATCCTTAAAATATGCATGTGCGGACGGCCGACTACAAACAGAACACATCAGAAAGCCCCTAAAAAAGTCCATTATGACTTCAAAACGCACGCTCGCTCACTCGCAAATATGCCAATCAGTCAATCAATCGAAAGCACGCTTTTGCATTTCATTGATCTAACGTAATATTTTTCATGTTTCCAATTAGTCTGCAATGTTCTTGTCTTGAAGAGGCAACTTCAAAGTAATGTTGTTTATTCCCTCTCGCCTCAAAGAAAAAAAACTATTTAGGGCAAGTCAAGATTAGTTGGTTTTTGAGTATCTAGAGCTTCCTACAGTACTACTGTAGGCCTGACCAAGCACATATGATAAATTATAAACCATTTATACCAAATATTTTCTCCAGCTGAATGCGCTCTTCTGAAGTAGTTCTTCAACTGTTTGCTCAAAACTCTCAACCCTTGAGCAGTGAAGAGAAAAAGCACAAACTAGATCAAATTTTCCCTCTAGTTATCCCCTCATTGTGCGCTCCTGAAATTTTCATGATGCGTTTACACAATTCGGCCCTTATTAAGATGTGGTATGGAGCGTAAATGAGTTCGCTAAAAGGATCTGGCTCTTTGGGGTCGTCCGTTCACGGCTGTTGTAGAACAACGTCAATTAGCAAGCATCCGCTGAAAGGCCGGTCTGATACAGTCGTAATGCCTCCGCTACCACCCAAAACGCTATTGGCAAGCCGGACGCGCTCATTCGTGACCTATTAGGTCGTGGATTGATTATAAAACACGGCTGCTACTTCTCATCAGACGCCAACTAGAGAGCAGAGGCCGTGACAGCCGGCAACCGGAGCCAGAGAGGAGACTGATGACCGCCGAGTGATGGGCTTCAGGCCAGAGAAAGAGACCATACCTCGCTCGCTCACACGCTCTCTCTCTCTCTCTCTCCTCTGACAATCTCCTTTTCACCTGCACGACATCCATCGCTTTAATGGGAATCACTGACTGCCTATTAGCCGCTCGGGCACAAACAACCACAAACACAGCACTCGCGAGAGGGGTTGAAAGCACTGCAACAACTTTGGGATCTCAAAAAATAGAGCTGCATGTCAGAAACAAATCACCTTTGTCGAAGAACTTCTGTAGCATTAAAAATGTATTTACTGTCACTTTTGATTGATTTTACGCATCCTTGCTGAATAGAAGTATTCATTTATTTTAAGCATTTTTTAAATGCTACTGACCCCAAACATTCGAATTGTAATAGTTATTCCACAAAAATATAAAGCAGCACAACTGTTTTCAACTGTTTTAGCTGCAAACAGCGATTACCAGGGTTCAAGCACTTTAAGGCATTTAAGCAGATATAAAAAAGACATTATTTAGCAAGGTTGTAACCACCAAAGTCAAGGATTTAAAAAAGCATTTTTGGCAAATCCAGGTCATTTACCATAGAATAAATATTATAGATGTATTTTAACGGTTATGACTTAATAGCACCAGCTGTGGTCCGATCTCAAAACCTTGCATGTTTGTTTAGAATCACCTGTTGCATGTGCTTACCAGGTTTCGTGAAGTTTTGAGTTTTCCTTTAGGATGTATGGTAAATTTGAACAGGCCCCTTTTCTAAGTGATTCCGTTATAACCTCCCAAAGGGCAAATCTCAACAGTTTTTTTTTTTTTTTTTTTTAACTATTGGTCTACAGCAGGGGTCCTCAATCCTGTTCATGGAGATCTACCATCCTACAAAGTTCAGCTCCAACCCTCATTAAACACACCTGAACCAACTAATTAATCTCTTTGGCAGGACTTGATAATTACAGACAGCTGTGTTGGAGCAGGGCTGGAACTAAAATCTGCAGGTAGGTAGATCTTCAGGAACAGGATTGAGCACCCCTGGTCTAGAGAGTCCAGAGAATTGTACTGCAGTGTTTTTATTTTTTATTTTTATTTTATTTAAAAAAAAAAACTAGGACTAGTTTGCAAAAGTAGGTTTTTTTTACATACTGTCAATCATTTAACAAACTATTTGATTGACAGCAGTGGTTCTAGAGCCAAAGTTGTCTAGAATGAGGAGTTTTATCATATGATACGAAAATCCTGCGTATGTGTGAAAAACCAAGTGACGTACAATCCTTTACGCACTTGAAAAATGAGATAGGACGATTTCCTTCAAATTTCTCTGAGATCCTTGGGGCCGTGAGTCGAACAGTTTAGTTCCAATCGGCCTCCTTTAACCTCAAAATTTGTCTCAGAATAACGGCCTTGCTTTTTGAGATACGCAAATGTCCTTCTGTTATCACTTATTTTCATGTTGATAGGACAAATGGTTGTGCAGTTCTAGCCATTGTTACACTTTTTTCCATTTAAAGCATCACCAAGTGGTAAAGCTCTGCATTTTTTCCCCTGTGCCCTTTTACATAAGTGTTCTGAGTTTGGCAGAGATATCTCATTCCATTCAGGAGTTATAGTCATTTTACTAAAAGTGGCTCTGCCCCTTTCAAACGTTTAAACGAAACGGTGAGTCAAACGTTCAACTTTTTGTTTGGATTATTATTTATATTCACTCTCCAGAGAATCTTTCTGCACTGGTTTGCTTCTGATCAGGCAGAACCTAGGACTAGTTCGCAAAAGTAACTTTTTTACATCTTCTCAACCATTTAACAAACGATTTGATTGACAGCACTGGTTGACTGACAGTTCTGTGGTATGATAAAAATAAAGTGTGTATGTGCAAAAAAAAGTGTATCGTACAATCGTTTACTTACTGGAAAAATGCGATATTGCCCCCCAGAGGCCAATTTCTTACAAATGTGACCCTGGACCACAAAACCAGTCATAAGGTTAAATTTGATAGGACAATATTTGGCCGAGATACAACTATTTGAAAATCTGGAATCTAAGGGTGCAAAAAAATCAAAATGCTGAGAAAATCACCTTCTTCAAATTAAGTTCTTAACAATGCATATTACTAATCAAAAATTACATTTTTATATATTTATAGTAGGAATTTTACAAAAAAAAATCTTCATGGAACATGATCTTTACTTAATTTCCTAATGATTTTTGGCATAAAAGAAAAATCAATAATTTTGACTCATACAAGGTATTTTTGGCTATTGCTACAAATATACCCCAGCGACTTAAGACTGGTTTTGTGGTCCAGGGTCACAAATGTCTCTCAGACCTTTGGGGCCTGAGTCAAACAGGCCCACCGAACAGGTGCTCAAAGCTTGTCAGCCAATTGCAGCCAAGTTTTTTGAGATACGCAAATGTCCTTGTGGATATTTGTGGCACCTCCAACCAAGGACATGCACACCAATTTTCATGTTGATAGGACAAATGATTGCGCAGTTATAGCCATTTTTTTCCATATTATAGCGCCACCAAGTGGCCAAGCTCTGCAATTTTTTCCCTGTGATCTCAGATTGAGAAAGAAAACTTTCAAACGTTTTAGCACCCCTTTGCGAAGAGTCGAAAGTTAAATTTGTTTTGATAATTATTTATATTTACACTCTAGAGGATGTTTATGCACTGGTTTGGTTCCGATTGGGCGAAAAACCAAGGACAAGTTCGCAAAAGTAGGTTTTGCAAAAATCCAAAATACTTGAATTTTGATGAATCTGAGGCATGCATTTTGTCTGGCGTGAGACAAGAAGTTCAACGACATAAGCGATTTCGTACTTTTGATCGCTGTAGCGCCCCCATCAGGCCGACTGGAGTAAGCCTGGGTCACATTATCAAGCTATGTGCTTGAACCACAAATTATTAATTTTATATATACTAACACCACCGTTTATAGCTGTTAATATATAATAATGATTTTTTAAAAATAAAACTGTCACTGAAGACTGAAGTAATGCTGAAAATCCAGATTTGATCACAAGAATAAATTACATTTTACTATATATTATAGTTTGAAACTGTTATTTTCAATTGCAATAATATTTAACAATTTTACTGTGTTTTAGATCAAATAAATGCAGCTTTGGTTCTTTTAAAAACTGTTCACCTGCACGACAATTTTAATGGGAATCACTGAGTGCCTATTAGCCACTCCTGCACAAACAACCACAAACACAGCACTCGTTAACACTCTTATATACATTTTTCTTCCAACTTTGGGAATCTCAACAAATAGAGGCGAATGTCAGAAGCAGCGCGCCTTTGTCAAAGTAGTTCAAAGTATTAAATGAGAAGAGATCCAAAACATCAGACTGATTAAAATCTGGGAGGATTTGAAAAAGAAAAACAGTATTTGGAAACTAATAGCCTGAGGTTAATAAGCTGCGCTGGCCCTCTTCTCCGGCTGTGCGATGTTTTGATGTGTCATCCGATTATACGTTTGCCAAACACTCCCCCAAGCATGTATCAACGCATGAAAGCTCTCATCAAAGCCCAAACCACATGCACTTCTAATGACTGTGGTCATTTAAATGAACCCGGCAGTCAGATCCACACACCTTCACTACTGCAGACTGACTTCTACTCACTAAAAATCGAACAGATATCGCATAGACATAACATAGTAATGACAGATATGTAACATAACATATTCAATGAGCTACCGCATTACCATCAGAAGTTACGTAAAACCAATAACCAGCACTACCCAGCTGACAAATAGAAGGAAAGAGCCAAAGAAAAGTTAATTAAAAATAATAATAAATAAAGCAGGCATTTTGGAGTGTTATACTGTTATGTGTTTTATTATATATTTATAATATTATTTATAATTATTAAAAAAATATATATATATACTACTCTTACTGCTGCCGCTGCTGCTGCTGCTAGTAATAATAATACTACTACTACTACTACTAATAATAATAATAACACTAATAATAATAATAATAATAGTTGATTGTGTTATATTATAATATTTATTGTGTATAAAATTATACAATTATATAAAATTGTATAAAATTATAGAATTAATCAAATCATACGTATAATATTATAATACATTGTCATTATTAATACAGTCACTGTTATATCAATTCATAATTCAATATTTGAAATTTATTATTATTATTATTATTATTATTATTATTATACAGTCTGAATTAACATGATCGTTTAAAGTAACAGTAACTAAATAGCTACACCCCAATGTATTATTTGTAATAAAATAAAACAAAACAAAACAAAACAAAACAAAAAAATAAAATAAAATAAAATAAAATAAAATAAAATAAAATAAAATAAAATAAAATAAAATAAAATAAAATAAAATAAAATAAAATAAAGCAGGCTATTTTGGATTGATTTTTTAATTTTATTATTTATATTATATATTTATAATATTTTAACCAGTATAATTATTCAAAAAATACTACTACTACTACTACTACAACTAATTATAAAAATAAAATAAAAATATTTTAAAATAAAATATTTTTTACGTGTATAAAACTATATGTGTAACATTTTTATAATACATTACATTGTCATTATTATTACAGTCACTACCATCAGTTCATAACTGAATTTGAAATAATTTATTTATTATTATTATTATTATTATTATTATTATTATTATTATTATTATTATTATAATACAGTCAGTCTGCATTAAACATGCTGATTTAGAGTAAACTAAATAGCTACACCACCATTTATGATCTTCACAAATAATTGAATACTGTAATGAATAAAAAAAAATCAAACAAATAAAGTAAGCAGGCTATTTTGAGTGATTATTATTATTACTATTATTATAATATATTTTTAATATTTAAATAAGTATAATTATTTAAAACATAAATACTACTACTACTAATAAGAATAGCAATTAAACTATTGCTGTTATTGAGTTGATATTATAATATGAATTGTGTAGAAAATGTGTATTATAATATAATAATATAATTAATAATACATTCATTATTATAGAAAGAGAGAGAACGTTTATCAATTCATAACTGAATATTTGAAATAATAATAAATTATTATTATTGTTGTTATTGTTGTTGTTATAAAATAATAATATAAAATTAAAAATGAATTTCAGTTAAATACATTTTGATTTATTATCAGATGTAACGGCATTTAAATAATCCGTCATTAGCCTTAAAACATGCCAACTGGCATGAAGGCTAGCAGCTATATCATTATCTACTGTATGCATAAACATGAAATTGAAGATGCATAAATAAATCCCCAACGTTTTCTCCCAAACACAGCTGCCCTTTAAAAATGATTCAGTATTAATGTCGCACACAAGTTAATCACGCCACGCACATCAACCCAAATATTTGGGAATGCGGCGTCAATTAGCAGCACTCACAAACACCTGGACAAGCCTCAATACCTCTAGTGTCGCTTCACTCTTCCATTTGGCTGCGACTCTGAGCTCTAGAGACCAGCTATTATGCCCTGGAATGGGGATCCGGTTAGAAGTAGCCCTTGTCCAAGACACGCTGTTTCCTTGGCAGAGTGCAGTGAGCGTGTTGGAGGGGCCGGAGCGGAGCGGTGCGGGGCGGGACGGGGGGGTTAAAGTGGACTGGATTGGCAAACGGCGGCGACTGTAATGGATTGAGCATCAAGAGTAAATGGTGCTGTAGCGTATGCTGCCTCTCGTTACGCAGTGTGTTTGCTTACAGGAAGTAATGAGAGGAGACATATATTGTCACAGCCTTAGAAAAGCCGCATGGCTAATTACGGTAATTGCAGATTGCCGCTGCCTCTTCCCACATTTTGCCTATATCTCCTCTTTCCTTTATGACTTTTATCTACAGAAACTTAAAGTCAATTTTCTTTGAACCGGTCAAAAGTTTGGAATTATTAAGTGTTTATAAAGGAGTCTTTTTTTTTTGCTCACCAAGGCTGCATTTATTTAATTAAAAATACTGAAAAAACTGTAAAATTGTGAAATATTTTTTTTCACGATTTGTAAAAACTGTTTTTTTTGTGTGTGAATATATATTTAAATGTAATTTATTCCTGTGATCAAAGTCAAATTTTCAGCATCATTACTCCAGTCTTCAGTCTAATATGCAGATTTGCTATTTTGCAAACCATTAGACTTTTTTTTATCTTTTTTTGTATCTTTTGTAAAAGTGTTATTATAAATCTTTTAATCAGCATTACAATGTTAGAATGATTTCTGAAGGACCATGTGACATTGAAGACTGGAGTAATGATGCTGAAAACTCAGGTTTCATCACAGGAATAAATGAATAAATTTTACAATATATTGACATGGAGAACACTTGTTTTATATTAAACTAATATATCATATTTTTTGCTCTACTTTTGATTAAATAAATGCAGTCTCAGTGAGCTTAAGAGACTTTCTAAAATGTCTAAAGGACCATTAGACTGGAGTAATGATGCTGAAAATGTAGCTTTCATCACAGGAATAAATTACAATTTATAATATATTCACATACATACTATCTATTTGATATTAAAATAATATATCACATTTTTTGCTCTATTTCTGATTAAATAAATGCAGTCTTAGTGAGCTTAAAGAGACTTTCTAAAATTTCTGAATGATCATGTGGCACTGAAGAAGTAATAATGCTGAAAATGTAGCTTTCATCACAGGAATACATTACATTTTACAATATATTCACATAGAGAATGCTTATTTTATATTAAAATAATATATGGTAATTTTTGCTCCACTTTTAAATAAATAAATAAATAAATGCAGTCTTAGTGAGCATTTAAAAACATCTTTAGAAAATTCTTATTATTCAAAAATGTAAAATTGATGGTTCTTTAGCACGGATGATTCCAACAATAACTTTTACTGTAACATCAGGTTCTTCATGAAAATGGTTCTGTACTGTTTTCTGAACCATTCCAAAATGGTTCTTCTGTTGCTTTGGAATCTCTATTTTTAAGTGTTTTCACTTTAAATTCTTCTGTTCTGCTTGCATCTTTTTCACCCTATTATTTTCTCTCTCTCTCTCAGGCTTTTCACCCTGCCAGCTGCGCAATTACTCAGTGGCTCGTCTCACGGGTGACTGGCAGGAGTGGAAGTCCTGGCGCTGACCGGCGATCAGCCGTGGAGGGTGGCCGATGGCCGATGGACGCTTCTGGCAAAGGCACGAGGAGGTGGCCGTCCAGCTGACAGCTGTCCACGAGCTCCTCGGGGCCCTCACCGGGGGCCAGGGCCTCTGCTTTACTGCTGCCAGCCAGGGGTCAGAGTTTGGTTGGTTGGATTCAGCATTTAACCCCTGCTGGTACAAACCATAACTACAGCAATTCACACGTTACACAGGCCTACAGAACAACACAGAGTCTAGAATATCTGCAGAGGTACATACAGTTGAGGTCAGAATCTGCAAAACGTTAATTATTTTACCAAAATAAGAGGGATCATACAAAATGCATGTTATTGTTTATTTTGTACTGACCTGAATAAGATATTAGTCCACAAGAGAAAATAATAGCTGAATTTATAAAAATGACCCTGTTCACAAACTCTTTGATTTTCCAGCATTTTTGTGTATTTGAACCCTTTCCAACAATGACTGTATGATTTTGAGACCCATCTTTTCACATTGAGGACAGCTGAGGGACTCGTATTACAGAAGATTCAAACACTCACTGATGCTCCAGAAGGAAAGAAAAAACATTTAAAATGAAAATATTAAAGCACAAAAAAAGTATGTTAATGGAATAAAATTACTTAACATAGAAATATTCAAAATATATTCAAAATGACTAAAACTAAAATTAAAATGAAAACTGAAAACATAAAACAAAATGAGTAAGTTTATACTAAAGTAGTAAAAATACTAAAACTAACACAACAAATGTTAAAGCTAAATATATTTTTTTTTTAAAAAGGTAAAAAATATATATAAAACTTAAACTAAGATTATAATTAAAACTGAAAATATAAACAAAATTAATACATTAATGCTGAAGTACTAAAAATATTAAAACTTAAATGTGGCAATGCAGAAGCATTAAATAATAAAAAATAATACAAATTACAAAAATCACAAAATTACTAAACAAACTATGATTACAGAAAAAAATATAAACCTCAATAATAATGTTTTGAAGCACTAAAATAACTAATATTTAAAAAGCATTAAATCAATATAGAAGTAAAGTATAATAAAAAATAATTTAAATATAAAAGAAAAAGAAAAACGACAAGATCACATAAAATCACTCACATTTTAACTAAAAATAAAATGAAAACATAAAACTCTAAATTAATTTTGTTCACACAAAGAGAGAGAGAAATTAAATCATATATCATTAAATCATTAAAGGACATTATCATTAAAACAAAAAAAAACATAAAAAATGGCAGATTAATTAATGGAAGTATGTTTGTTTTGAAGCAGTACAATTACTAAAACTAACATTAAATATAATATAGAAAATAAAAAAGATTAAAAAATGTATAAAAATAACTTAGGAACATGGGAAACATGTAAGTATCTTTTGTAGCCTCTGTAGTACATATCTCTATTCTGTTCAAACGTTTTCACCCCCGGCTTTCATTGTTGAAAAGGGTTCAAATACAAACAAATGCTGGACAATTAAATAATTTGTGGGACCTGAAGGATTTCAGCAGGCAGTTTAACTGTTCAGGACAAACAAGAGACAACTGAACAACTATCACTAAACAAAAGAACACAGCCGTGGATCATTTAGGTAACAACACAGTATTAAGAACTTTCTCTTTTATGTGATGTATCTTATTCAGGTCAGTACTAAATGAACAATAACATGCATTTTGTATGACCCCTCTTATTTTGGTATAACAACATTTTGCAGATTCTGAAAGGGGAATGTAAACTTTTGACCTCAACTGTAGCAAATCTCAAGTGCATTATTGCTCAGGTTTTTTTATTTATTTATTTTTGTGTGTTACCTTCTAGCTAAAATATCTGCAAATCTTTGAAACAAGATATTATTTACTTGGGTAGCAACACTGCATAAGATATTAGGACTTTTTATTCATAGATTGTAGCTTGAATATAAGTGCATTTCATCTTAATAAACTGGCAGATTTGTTTTCACTTGCCAGCCTAGCTGAAAAATTGGCCAGTTCAACCAAATGCACTTGTATTAAAAACACAATCTATGCAAATCAGTCCTGATATCTTATGCAGTGAAAATTTATCTTGTTTTTCAAGAACTGTTGATGGTTTCAAAGGAAAACAAGGCAAAAGTACCAATTAAAAAAACTGTGTGAAATAAAATAGGTTTAGATTATACTGACGTTGCTAAATAAATAAATAAATAAAATCTAAAATATATAATATACTGTAATAGAGTAAAAAATAAAAAAAATGTTCATGCATCAAAAATAAATATATAAATAAACTATTAAAAATGACAAAATAACTAAAACTAAAACTAAAATTAAAAAGAAAAATAAGAATATAAAAATAAAGGCTATTGTAAAATATTAATACATACTATGATAACACATAAATAATACTAAAATAACAGGACAGCAAGCATAACAACTCATAATACAGGAAAATGTGGTCTTAGACACCTTTAAAAAAATCTAAATGTGACAATGGACCACAAACACAGTCATACAGGTTTTAATATATATATATATATATATATATATATATATATATATATATATATATATATATATTTTTTTTTTTTTTTTTTTTTATTGAGATGTATCCATCATCTGAAAGCTGAATTAAGAGCTTTCCATTGATGTATGGTTGGTTTTGACAGGACTATATTTGGCAAAGATACAACTTTTTGAAAATCTGAGGGTGCAAAAAAAATCTAAATATTGAGAAAATTGCCTTTAAAATTGTCCAAATGAAGTTCTTAGAAATGCATATTACCAATCAAATATAAAGTTTTAATATACTTACGCTAGGAAATTTAGAAAATACCTTCATGGAACATGATCTTTACTTAATATCCTAATGATTTTTGGCATAAACGAAAAATCGATAATTTTGACCCATACAATGTATTGTTAACTATTGATATAAATATACCCGTGCTACTTAAGACTGGTTTTGTGGTCCAGGATTGCACACATATATGCAAAATAATAAAAAATAATAATAATTAAATGACACTGTCATCAAAACAAAAACAAAAAATACAAATATAGCACACTACAGAGATCTCAGCAGCGATTTTGGCTTATGCAGCTTTAATTAGCCATCAGATGAACATGAGACCCTCACAGACAGATCACAGCGTCAACACTAGCGACAGCATCCGCGGTTAACACTAGCGTCTCACTCTGCCCTTGACAGGGTGTTTACATCCACTCTGCGTTTGCTGTCAGCTCGCATTGGAGCACTCAACGCTTTGTCCATGACATATCGTCAGAAATCATGATAAAGCACACAGCTGACAAGAACGCAATTTAATTTGATTTGAAACAAATGCAGCCACTTCATACACATCTCCATCTGTTTGAATACTAATAGTAGGGCACTGAAAACAAACAGAAAGCATCTCTGATCCAGAGACAAGGCTTTTTTAGTGATTGACTCGAATATTGACCAAACCAAAAGCTGCAATAAACATTAATAAAAAGCAATGAATTAAACAATGAATAAATAAATATGTTTGTATTTATTTATATTTAAACTTTTAATAAAATTACTACAATTTAGATTAAAATTAAAATGAAAACTGAAAATATTAAAACAAAATTATTTTTAAATTCTAATCTCAATTTACTAAATATAGAAATATAAAAAAATATATTCAAAATGAGTAAAACTGAAACAAAAATTAAAATGAAAACTGAAAACATAAAACAAAATTAGTACGTTTATACTAGTAAAAATACTAAAACTAATACAAAAAATGTTTAAACAAAATCTAAATATTTTAAAAGGTAAAAAAATCACATAAACAAACTTAAAATTATAATTAAAAATGAAAATATAAAACCAAATTGATACATTTATGTTGAAGTACTAAAAATATTAAAACTTACATTGAAGTAAAATTTACTGAAGTAAAAATTACCAAAACAAACTATGATTACAAAAAAATTATATATATATATATATATATATATATATATATATATATATATATATATATATATATATAACCTCAATAATAATATGTTTGTTTTGAAGCACTAAAATAACTAAAACTAACATTAAAAAAGCATTAAAGCAATATAGTATTTAAAATAAAAAAATTATTTAAATATAACATAAAAAGAAAAATGATAAGATCACATATAGAAAAAATAAAATTAATTAATACATCAAATAAAACAAAACAAACAAACAAAAAAAGCAAAAATATTAAAAATAACAAAAATAACATTAAATGCTACACATACTAAAAAAATAACTAAATTTAAAAGAAAAACAGAGAATATAAAAATAAAAGCTGTTTTCAAATATTAATACATTCTATAACAGCATGTACAGTAAATACTAAAATAACAGGACAGGAAGAAAAAATATATAACACAGGAAAATGTGGTCTTAGATTAAAATTTCACACACACACACCACACACACACACACACACACACACACACACACAGAAAAATAAAATAAAAATAATTTAATAATAATTAAAGGGCACTGCCATCAAAACAAAAAATATATTAAAATTAGCACACTAACCAATAAAAATATGTTTGTTTTAAGCACTAAAATGACTAAAACTAACATTAAATATAGTACAGTTTATACTTTAATTTTGTATAATTTTAAAATAATTTTAAAATTGTATAATTGTATAGTTTTTTTTTTAAATGTATAAAAATAAAAATGGCAAGATCATATAAAATCACTAAAATTTAAACTAAAAATAAAATAAAAACAAAAAACTCAAAATTAATAAGTCAGAAATAATAACTTAACACTGGAATAGGCATTAAAAAAGTAAATAAATAAATAGTTTCCCTGACATATTATCAGAAATAATAAAGACTGCACAGATGAGAAGAATGCAAATACATAATAAATAAATAACAAAAATATTAAAAATGACAAAACTTTACTAAAACTTAACTAAAATTAAAAGGAAAACTAATTAAATAATTAAAGGTCACTATCATAAAAACATAAAAAAATAGCACACTAATCAATAAAAATATGTTTGTTTTGAAGCACTAAAATGACTAAAACTAACATTAAATATAGTATAGAGAATAAAAAAGATTTTAAAAATTACATTAAAAATGACAAGATCACATAAAATCACTAAAATTTATAGTAAAAATAAATTGAAAACAAAACTCAAAATTAACTTTAACACTGGAATAAGCATAAATAAATAAATAAATAGTTTCCCTATTATCAGAAATAATAAAGAGTGCACAGATGAGAAAAATGCAAATACATAATAAATAAATATATATTTGAATTTGAATTCATTTGAACCACTTCATAGAGATCTGCAGGTGTTGAATGATACCAGCGCACTCAAAACAAACAGAACTCTTCTCTGATCAAAAGACAAGAGATTTCTAGTGACTGCCTCAAATATTGAGTTGAATAATGCACATTTTAGATTGACTAGTGCAATTCTGGTGAACCGTTAGGATGCTGTTGTTATTTCGATACACCAGCATATGAAACTTTAGGACTTTGTTAATGCATTAAAATTTCAAAGCCTAAACACAATTGCATGCTCAAATCAGCATGTCTCAAGTATTGATTCCAAAGAATGGGACGAACGTCTAAATTGCAGCGCTGAATGAGCTTTTCTCATGATGCATAGCGTCCCGAAAGCATCCAAATGAAAGGTGCAGGCTTGATAAAGCACAAACTTATTCAGCGAAACAGGACCTTTTGTAGCAGAATAAATAAGCCAGGGAAAGCCTATTGTCTGGATTCTTTACAGCGGCTAAATCTGAGCAATTCAAAATGCAGAGGCCGCATTGTGCATAAACAATCCAATGGTGAGCCGCTGTCGGCACGAGGACAGAGCGAAGGCGACACCTTATTTGAACGCTTCATCATCAATCTCCATGTGCAACTCTTGGGAGAGGACCAGAGCGCATCTCTCCCACAATGAGGTTCATTTTCTACATGTCAGCCACACAGCTGGAACATCTCATTGAGGAGTCACATATCCCTGCTGAGAGGAGCGGCCGGCCAGAAGATTCCCATTAGGCCCAGATTCGGTCAGCGAGGCCTGAGTTCTTAGTCTGACTCCTCTCGCCTTTAGCCGATTAACTGACCGCCTCTAGAGCAGGTATAGGGGGAAAATAAACTGGGACTAGACAAACGCAGCCGACTTAAATTAGGGGCTCAGGGAGGCAGGTCGACTTGTTTTCACACACTGGGGAAAATAAGGCAGACGGGCCAAGAAATGCTCCGGCAAATAGTGGAAATCCACTCTCCTGTGACCTCAAGAGCTGCACGCATGACGACACGTTTGGACAGGTTAAAAAATAACTGGTCGAGGAAACAAAAACCACCGCAAAAGGTCATTTGGATGATGGCTGTAAGTATCGCCATGCAATATTCAGAACTGAGCGCCTCTTCCAAACTTTAACTTTTGGTGCACAGGATGTTGAATTGAAATTTTAATCAATTTGGCAGGCTGTTAGCTAAAGATTAAACAAATGTAAATGTTACTGGAAAAAATATATTAAAAAATGTATATAAATATTAGATTAAGAAAAAAAAACTAACTGTCTAACACTAAAAGAAATATAAAATGAATGCAGAATCATTAAAAATAGTAAATGTGACAAAAAATCACATGAAAAATGACTTAAATTCAAATTAAAAACTAACACTAAAATATGCATTAAAGCCATCAAGAAATATTACAAAAAAATTAAATAAAATTATAAATCACATAAAATTGCTCACATTTAAACTAAAAAATAAAAAATGCATACAAAACTCAAAATTCTAACTAAATAACAAAATGACTAAACAAAGACAAGAATTAAAAATAAATCATTCAAATTATTATTAATAAAAAAGAATACAAAATATACACAAGAGTAAATTAGCTAAATTGACAAAAATCCAGAATAGTCAATTATTTTGTCTGTAAATTTTTAACATTTATAGTCAGTTTTTTTTTTTTTTAACAGTTTTTGTCTCAGTTCAACACAAAGGCTTCTGAAACCCATCTTACTTTTGTGCTGCAAAAGTTTTTTTTAATGCAAAACTGGATTGGATCAGCCTAATCCAGATATACACTTTTTTAGATTTCGAAATCTGGATTACGGAGCCCCTAGGGACATGCCAATATTTAGCATTCTTGTTTTACATTGCATTTACACAAATAACTACTTCTGACAAATATAATATTTTTGTTTGATATTGACAGCTGTTTGGGGATTTTGGGATATATTACACGGTTTTAAAGGTTTTATGACATTTTTGTTCCCGAAATCCAACCTTCTGCTGGGATCAGAATAATCCAGTTTTTTTTTTTTTTTTTTTTTTTTTTTTTTTTTGTGAGGATTTAATCCAGATCAAAACCAAGATTAAAATTTCTGATCTAATCCGAATTCAGATATTTTTTTCCCCCCTTTAGAACAAGACATTTTCAAGATTTGATCCATTTCAATGACCAAAATCCGATCAGATTACTTCTGAACAACTTTTGCTAACAATGTCAGGGACATAATATCATCTTAGATTCAAAATGAAACAGTTGCAATATACTTCCTATTTCTGAATGAAACAGATGGTACATGATTTGTTGAATAGTGAACAGCTGAAGTTTGCAGTGAGTTGTGGAATAATGTTCTCCTCCCTCAAAATTCAAATTTTATTTGTCACATTCACAGTCTGATATGAAGTGAAATGCTTATATGACTGCTGATAACCAAAATATTTAATAAGAAAGGAAGTTTTAGTATAAAATAGAGAAATAAGAGAATTTTACAAATTAAAAATACAGAGAAATATGGAATACGGAATAAACATTAGCTGCTTCCTCTCCAAAGCTCTTCTCTCTGTTCAGCACACTTGTCGTTACACAAATCAGCAGCTAGCGAGCCCTAAAGAGTCCCTGGGTGTTATTTATTTCCCATCAAACACTATCAGACCCTACAAACATTTTGATAGGCAAGGCCCATCCCTCACAACAGGGAATACACAAAGATAACCGCCAACCTCCGAAACCCAACAACAGCCCCCGAGGAACAGGAACGCAGCAAAAAATGTGCAGATATTATATTATACAAGTTGCAAAAATCTCAGAGAAGTCATTATCGCACCTCCATCTCGTGCAAGCACTCAGGGCGCCACAGCAAAAGACGGGCGATACGGGCCGCGCGTCGGCCGACTCTGACTTTTAGTGCCGCAGAGTAATGGGAAACATCATGTAGATTGGAGTCTTTAGCTTCGGCGTCTCCAGGGCCGCGTGCTGAAATTGGAAAAACAGTGCAGATGGCAGGGGAGCCCAACGCATCTTCTGCGCTATAAACGGCGGCATCCGTCGAGTGCACGCCAAACATCTGGCCCATTGTGCATTTGTCATTTTCATGACCTTTAGATGCGATGACAAATCTGAAACACGGCCGTGATGTGCTCGGGTGAATCTCACCAAACCTGTCAAAAGCATATGCCGCTCATATATCACTGCAAACTGAAAACACCATTTTTAGAATCACATTATGGAGATTTTTTACCATATATATACAGATTTTTTTAATTTATTTATTTCAATTTAAAATAACAATTTTCTATATGAACACATTTTAAAATGTTTTTTTTTTTTTGATGCAAAGCAAAATTTTCAGCATCATTACTCAGTCTTCAGTGTCACATGATCCTTCAGAAATCATTCTAATATGCTGATTTACAATCAACATTTTTTTCAGGATTCTATGATCAATGAAAGGTTAAAAAGAACAGCATTTGTTTAAAATAGAAAGTTTTTCTAATAATATGCACTACTGTTTAAAAGTTTAGTGTCAGTATGTTGTTATTCTTTTTTTTTTTTTTTTAAATATTGAAAATTAGATGGAAAAAAAAAAACTTGAAATGCTGTCTTGGCAACAAACTCAAAACAAATAAGTTTAAGTGCATAAATGACTAAAACTACCACTAAAAAAAATTGTAAATGTGACAAAAAAAATAAATAAATAAATAAAATCACATACAATTACTAAAATTAAAAAATAAAAATGTCTAAAAGTAACACTGAAATATGAATTAAAGCAAATAAAGAAATATTACAAAAATAATTTAAATAAATAAAAAATCAAACAAAATTGCTCAAATTTAAACTAAAATGAAAAATAAGAACAACAATAAAAATTAATGTTTAAAGTTGAAGTACTAAAATTACTAAAACTAACACAAAAATAATAATTATTAAAGAAATCCATAAATATAAAAAAACTAAATAACAAAATTACTAAACGTAGACAAGAAAAAAAAAATTATATATCTCAAAAATTAGTTTTCTGTATTTTTGATCAAATAAATGCAGCCTTGATGAGCAAAAGAGACTTCTTTAAAAACATTACAAGTCTTACTGATCCCAAACTTTTGAGCAGCGGTGGAAGAAAGTACTGATTTTACTCAGCAAAAAAATTATTAAATTGATCAAAAGTAACAGTAACGACATTTAGTTTTGCATTTTATTTCAAATAAATGCTGTAGTTTTTACATTTCTGTTCATTGTATAATCTTGAAAAACACAAGTGTATCACCATTTCCACAAAAATATGAAGCAGCAACTGTTTTCAACATTGATTAAAATTAGAAATGTTTCTTGAGCAGCAAGTCAGCATATTAGAATGATTTCTAAAGGATCATGTGACACTGAAGACTCTGATCATTACAGAGTAATGATGCTGAAAATTCAGCTTTGAAATTCAATATATATTCACATGGAAAACATTATTTTAAATTGTAATAACATTTCACAATTTTTGCTATATTTTTAATCAAATAAATACAGCAATGGTGAGGATTTATAAAAAAAAAAAAAAAAATCTTACCAACCCTGAATAGTAGTATACAGTATATATATATATATATATATATAAGACAAGTATACGTACATAATACACAGTTTGTAATTAATGGTGATTATTATACAGTATACATTCACTTTCCAGTCTATTTGTGTGTGGAAAGTGACCTAGACGTGTTTTGGAGTTTTTGGTTTTGTTTTGATCCCAACTAACTGACCTCTAAAAGTCATATCCGCTCAATTGTAGCCTGAATATTTTGTCTGAATGAAAAGCACTTTACTGAAGCCCATCACCCTTATTCTCCGGCGTTGACTGACATGCCCATTACTCTTGTCGTCATTACAATATTGGCTAATAAATCTATTCAGAGGTTTTCTTCGCCCCGGGCGTGGAACATGTAGCCTATTGACAGAGGAAAATGAATAAATATGTAACAAGGACATCGGCTGGAGAAGGAGGAAAATTGACGTTGGGTGCCATATTAGAGAGCTCATGGAAATTGCTGAAAGAGCAAGACCCCTCGACCCATCATCAAAAGACAAGCTGCGTTTATTTATTTATTTATTTATTTATTTTTCATCAAATTGTTCATGCATAATGTGCAAACAGCCAACTTGATGGGGTTGATAAGGATGCGGACGGCTTTTATTAAAAATAGCGCTACTGAATGATGACACAGTTGTGTAAACATCTGCATCTTAACTGAAACACAAATGAAATCTAGTCGATGCATAATGTGTTTGTGGACATTATCAACCGCATAAACCCAGTGCATAAAATCATCTTTTTGTAATCACCTTTTTGCTGTCACTAGTACATTTTAAATGGTCCTGGGGTGAGAGAAATGAATTTGGGAAAGTACAAATATTCCATGCAGTTTTTAATTTACTGTAATACGAGTTGCATGCATAATAATTATAAAAAGAACCAGCAAAATGCTGTTTAAAGAAGTCAAACAGCAGGAAGTCAACTCCCCAAAGGTATTTTTCACCAACTACTCAACTACAGCACCGTGGCAAAAGAAATGATGCAAGCTGTGAATCTAAATTCGTAGAATGGGTGGTGTAAAATAACAGAAAACACGACTGATAGACAACACAACAAAAAGTGCAGATCAATACATTATGCATAACGTATAATTGATGGTAGTTTGACTGGAGTGTTTGAATACAAATGAATGTGATTTCCATGTGCGCCTCGCTCTAGATACACAATCTATTTGTCTAAATAACACGCACAGCCGCCGTTTTATCCTTGCTGACTTTCTCAGCGGGCTATGACTGTGCAAACAATCCTATAAATTAGGAGCGGAGCTGATAAATATCTTTAAAGCAAATTTACGAGCAAAACCACCCATTCAAAAACACCCCCAACAAACAGACAATATGGGCCAAATTTCAGCATTTTCTACAGTGCTCTAAAAGTCTAACTCTGTCCTGAATACACAATAAGTCTCCAGTCTGATGCCCTCTCTACATTCTACCCAGAAGAACTAAAACCTTGTCCGCATGGAATGCTAATGACACACTATCTGGTTGCTTTAGGAGCTCAACTTTACACTAGTCTTACAAAAACTGCACTGCATCATGTCATACTGAATTACTGTCGCATGCATATTCATGAATAGTATTAAAGGAATAGTTAAAGCAAAAATCTAAATCTGCTGACTAAGATGTAAATGAGTTTGTTTATTATTCAGATTTGGAAAAATATCATTAACTGATCCTCTGTAGTGAATGGGTGCCGTCAGAATGAGAGTCCAAACAGCTGATAAAAACATCACAATAACCCACAAGTAATCCACACCACTCCAGTCCAGTATATTTCTAATTCTCGCTATAATCTACACATCTGCAGTGTATACATGTGAAGTATTTTCTAATGCAAAGAAATAAAGAAAGCAAAGCAAGAAAGTGTTTTACCATACTGCTTTGCGGTTGCTGCCATTTTTTTAAGAAATAGTTAGGCCTACAATTTGATGAAAACGTGCTGACCCTCAGGTCATCCAAGATGTAGGTGAATTAGTTTCTTCATCAGATTTGGAGAAATGTAGCACTGCATTACTTGCTCACCAATGGATGCTCTGCTTTGAATGGGTGCCGTCAGAATAAGACTTCAAACAGCTGATAAAAACATCACAATAATCCTCAAGTAATCCACACCACTCCAGTCCATCAATTAACATCTTGAGAAACCAAAAGCTGTATGTTTGTAAGAAACAAATCCATCATTAAGACGTTTTTAACTAAAATACAAGTCCATAATCCATAAATGATGTTTTATCAGCTGTTTGAAATATCATTCTGACATTTTTTAACTGCAAACTCTCACTTCTGGCCAAAATACAAGTCCATAATCCATGATAATGCTTCCCTCCAGTGTAAAAGTCCATACTTTTTTGTCATTTTGCATTAAAGTCCACTACAAAACAATATTTGTTTATAGAGCTATATTGGCTTGTAAACTGTGCTTGATATGTGCAGATTTTATTTCTGATTCAGACTAGATGACTTTTTCAGTGGAAGAAGTGTTATCATGGATTATGGACTTGTATTTTAGTTAAAAACATCTTAATGATGGATTTGTTTCTTACAAACATACAGCTTTTGGTTTCTCAAGGTGTTAATTGATGGACTGGAGTGACTCATTCTGACGGCACCCATTCACTGCAGAGGATCCCCTGGTGAGCAAGTGGCTCAGAAGTGAGAGTTTGGAGTTAAAAACATCAGAATGAGAGTCCAAACAGCTGATAAAAACATCACAATAATCAACAAGTAACGCACACCACTCCAGTCCATCAATTAACTTTTTGTGAAGCCAAAAGCTGCATGTTTGTAAGAAACAAATCCTATTAAAAAATGTTTAACTCCATAATCCACAATGATGCTTCCTCAAGTGAAAAAGTCCATCTCTTGTTGTCTCTCACATCCAAATCCAGCCACATATTTGTTTAGAGCTGTTTTGGCTTGTAAATGGTGCTTGATCTGTGCAGATTTTCTTTATTATGGATTATGGACTTGTATTTTGGCCAGAAACCAGAGTTTGGAGTTAAAAACCTTAATCTTGATGGATTTGTTTCTTACAAACACGCAGCTTTTGGTTTCTCAAGATGTTAATTGGACTCAAGTGGTGTGGATTACTTGAGGATTATTGTGATGTTTTTATCAGCTGTTTGGACTCTCATTCTGACGGCACCCATTCACTGCAGAGGATCCATTGGTGAGCAAGTGAAGCAATGCAATATTTTCCAAAAATCTGACGAACAAACAAAGTTATCTGCATTTTGGATGGCCTGAGGGTGAGCTCATTTTCAACAAATTTGACCAATTCCTTATTCTAAATAAGGCAGCAACTGCAAAGCAGTACGGTAAAAAGCTTTCTTTCTTTGCATTAGAAAGTACTTGAATTACACTGCAGATCCTGCAGTCTAGCACACGTGACACTTGCTGTGGCAATATTTGTCCATGTGAATAACACTGTGAAATATGGCAGCTGAATTGAAATATAGTATGGGAGATTGAGACTTTGTTAAACTCACTGTCCCTGCTGTGTAGATTACGGCGAGAGGAGAAATCTACCATTACCGGCCGGCCGTCCCACCTGACCTGCAACACCAGCGAAGAAGAACAGACTGGATGTCTTATTGACCCGTGAGCCCACCGAACACATAAAGACAGACCTGCAATACATCTACAACCGGCACAGAGACTCACGAGGGATCCGTCACAGCGGCAGAGTTTATCCAACACCAGCACAAGAAAATCCATCATCTCTGGATGTTATTACACTATGCATGATGCAGAGTATGGAAGGAACATGACTAATACCAGTTAGATTAATGCACATTCCATGAAGTGTGCATAAAAAATATTATTTACGTAATTTGATTCAATGCATGAATATTTATCCGTGACATTTTAAAACATGAAAAATGCCACTTGATATTTAAGTTGCATTTTCAGTTCCACTTGAAAGAAAAATCTATTTTCTAAATTTACAATTTGTAGATTTTAATGTAAACTGTTTATGTTCGTGTTTAATTTTCATGATTTGAAAAATTGTAAATGCCAAAGAAAAACACACACATCACCAGCAAATTGCTCAATGTGGATGCTTGACCAAAGATAACATGAGGAGAAACAAGAAAGTCAACACACCATGGCTCTAAAATAAATCAATAAATCAATAAATTAACACATCCAATCAGAAACAGATGCATAAAGACAAAGAACATTAAAAATAAAAAAAAATAAAAACATTAAATTAATGTAAAAATTGTTAGTACAAAGAAATAATAATTTCTAATAAATAAAGTGTATTCTGAAAAAGTAAAAACAAAAAAAAAGTGTAGGTGCAATTATGACTCAGATTCGGAATCGGCAAGTAAAACAATGAATTAAATGTACAATTTTGAAGTAGAAAGAAACTTTTCTTTTCTTGTAAAATGCACTCCAAAAAATCTTTTTTTTATTTTGCAAGTTTTTGCATGCACATTTTTAAGTAAAATTTAAGTTTGGAATTAAGTAATATCTACTTAACAAAGTTAAGTAAAATTAGCAAAGGAAATAAGTAAATTTAGTGTACACAGTTTCTAGTAATTTCTAGTTAATTATTTTAAGTTTACCCTGCAGTCCCTTAAAGGAACACTCCACTTTTTTTGGAAATAGGCTCATTCTCCAACTCCCCCCGAGTTAATAAGTTGAGTTTTACCGTTTTGAAATCCATTCAGCCGTTCTCCTGTTCTGGCGATATCACTTTTAGCATAGCTTAGCATAGATCATTGAATCCTATTAGACCAGTAGCATCGCGTTCAAAAATGTCCAACGAGTTTCCATAGTTGTTGTATTAAAACTTGACTCTTCTGTAGTTATATCGTGTAGTAATACCAGTGGAAATGCAAAGCTGCGAGCTTCTAGGCTGATAAGATTAGGAACTACACTCCCATTCCGGCGTAATAGTCAAGGAAGTTTGCTGCCGTAATATGGCCGAAGCAGGCGGAGTAATATCAGAAATGAGTTCCCAGCTAGTTTAGCATTTGCACATGTGCTGCGTGATATTACTGCTCCTGCTTCAGCCTTATTACGGCAGCAAACTTCCTTGACTATTACGCCGGAATGGGAGTGTAGTTCCTAATCTTATCAGCCTAGAAACTCGCAGCTTTGCATTTCCACCGGTCTTAGTACACAATATAACTACAGAAGAGTCAAGTTTTAAATAGGACAAATATCAAAACTCGTTGGTCATTTTTGAAGGTGATGCTACTGGTCTCATAGGATTCAATGATCTATGCTAAGCTATGCTAAAAGTGAAATCGCCAGAACAGGAGAACGGCTGAATGGATTTCAAAACGGTAAAACTCAATTTATTAACTCGGGGGGAGTTGGAGAATGAGCCTATTTCCAAAAAAAGTGGAGTGTTCCTTTAAGTTCCATTCACTAAGTTCCATTCAAACATGTTCATAAGCAAGCAGACAGCTCCTTATTATTTTTAAGGTTATATGTTGACTCAATGTAGTTACTAACCAAATGAACACACATGATACACAATGATAGTAACAATCAGTGAATAATTTGAGTATGAATGGGTCATTTCGAGTAGAAAATGAACTCAAAACATCAAATTACTTAAACTAACAACAAAAGCAACCATAAATCAGTGTAAATACATTTTGAAAACAGCAAAAACATTACCTTATTAATTATTCATGCCCAAGTGCATGACGGAAACAATGGGATCATTTGATATTTACTTAACCCTTAAAGACCTAGAACATTTTTGGGGCACCTGTCCTTTTTTTTTTTACCTATTCTAGCAGTCAGCATCAATTGTCATATATCATTATAAACATAAGAACTTGAACTTTATGTCTAGCTAATTTTAAATTACATTTTTCTTTTGCTTTCTCTAAAAATGAGCGAATTACCTAGAAAAACACTAGCAACAATTGGGTGTCTTTTACTGTGTACTCAAACTAAAACTTTAAAGAAATTTGTATTTAGGTGTTTTACACTTCCAAATAAAATTGTGTCTATATATAACATCCCCCAAGCAAGTTATAGCCATTTATTACAATATTATTAAAGGCTCTTTTCAGTGAAAAACAGGCTTATTTCGTTTATTGACAATATAGACCTGTCCAAAAATGTTTCAGGAGTAAAGTCATAGCAGAAACAGTGTTTTATAATATCATTTTATAATAGCAAAACACAGTAAAATTTTCTGATAAATATATTCTTAATCTGATTATGAAGAATAAACACAAACAGTGTATGAAGTAGTGAAAACAACTGCACAACGATTGGCTGTGGTCTGCGTCAAAATCGATTTTACCGGGACATCGCCTAGTCATGCAAATGTTATTTTGCGTTATTAGTATTTTGTTTTCATGCACACAAGACAGACTTTACTTTCACTTTGCGTTTGTTCAGATTTCCAAAGAAACATCCTAATCAGTGGTTCAAAAGACCAAAACCTATGTTTATTGGATGAACAGATGACAGTTTGAACCAATCTGGGCATAGGGGTGGGACTAAGCATCAACAATCGTTCCTGTTTGGCTCAGAGGACCCAAATGCATTGGTTTCATCTGACGAATCAGTGCTGAGGAAATGTGATGACGTAATCACGCTCACTAGGGGAGAGCGGGGCACAACCTAACACTTTTTGAATTTTGCGGTTTATGTAAATCCACTTGGGGTTCAGAGTACAATTTTATCCACATTATTTTCACACTTGTCTGGTACAAATATATTGCTTTGTTTCATATTTACAGTGTATACGTTTTTCGTTATTTACCTCAAAAGAAAGGAAGTGAAACGTGACAACATGCCCCGTAGGTGGGGTACATTGTAACACCTGAGGGGCACGTTGTAACACGACCATATGACTTAAAATGCTTATGTGATTGAATGAAAAAAATATACACAACAAACTAAAATATTTTGTCAGTAAAATACATGTGTTAACTTTTACAAATGAAGTAATGAAGTTTTTAAAAAAAAAAAAAAAAAAATCTAATTTTGGAGTTTGACAATGAACACATCGCAACAATGCGTGGAACGGTCCTGATCGCAACACACAGCTGTACAGTAGTTCAAAACAATGTGGACAATTAGATGAAATACATTTAGACATTCAGAAAAACACTCCCGTCCCTCCACACACAGCTCTCATAGAACACGACACACATAAACCAGCCAAAATGCTTCACATTTCTTGAAATAATAACATCTGAACATTAAACATTGATTGTCAGCCTTTATTCACCTGTTTCTTGTGGCTTCTTATCAAAATCCTTAGAAGTAAATAGTGTAAACTGCACCGCTAATGTCATAGAATAGCATAGTTTAATAACAGCGGGGCATATTGTCACACAGTGTTACAACATTCCCCATCTGCGCGACTGGAATATAATACAGGTTAGTGTCTTCTGCTGGTTTGCGAAGCATTAATAAACTATCTAAACTGATAAATAACAAATTGGAGATTAAAATAATAGCATATTTGTGACCCTGGACCACAAAACCAGTCATAAGGTTAAATTTTACAAAACTGAGATGTATACATCATTTGAAAGCTCACTAAATAAGCTTTCTGTTGATGTATGGTTTGTTAGGATAGGACGATATTTGGCCGAGATACAACTATTTGAAAATTAGGAATCTGAGGGTGCAAAAAATCTAAATACTGAGAAAAGCACCTTTAAAGTTGTCCAAATTAGGTTCTTAACAATGCATATTACTAATCAAAAATTACATTTTGATATATTTATAGTAGGAATTTTACAAAAAATCTTCATAGACATGATCTTTACTTAATTTCCTAATGATTTTTGGCATAAAAGAAAAATCTAAAATTTTGACCCATGCAATGTATTTTTGGCTATTGCTACAAATATACCCCAGCGACTTAAGACTGGTTTTGTGGTCCAGGGTCACATTTGTCTAATTTTAAATGAATACTAAAAACTGAAATGAAAAGATTACTTCAGCCAGAAATGTACTTTTACTATGGTAAAATAAATATTCAGCGATATCTTTAAAAGGATTTTGAATTTTGGCGCTCTTTTTTCTCTGCATAGTGTTGCTATGGCAACTAGCAAATATCGTAAATGTGGTTATGCTAGCGTGTGTGGAAATATTTAAACCACGTGTGTTACAATTAACCCCGCGTTAGGTTGTGCCCCGCTCACCCCTACGGAGCCTCTGAATATCCAAATGAGACAAATGCACTGACAAAAATCACTAAAAAGTGTAGACCCTGTGCATTACGAGACTTTTTAAAGCATTTAAATTGGATTAGCGGTTCAAACGTTATTAAACATTTAAGAACACTAGCCGTGGGCGGCTGTCTCGGCCTTTGAGGGTTAAACAATCTTTGAAAAAATAACAAACAATTCCAAGTAAAATATACTTAAGTTCATTTTTTTTCAATTATACAAGCTTAAATTGAGTACTAAGTAAAAGCTAAATTATTTAATGCAGAAATGACATTTGTCTTTCTGTATTATTTAATTTACCACAAAGTAATTTTTATCAGTGTGCTTAAAAAATATGCATTGTATCAGTTCCCTGGGAATCGAACCCTTGACCTTGGGTTGCTAGCAGCATACTCTACTTTCTGAACTCTTTGCATTATATTGACCCCTGTTCTCTAGATCTCCCCAGTGCCAACCGATTTAGCAAAACAATCAGAGAATGAGATCTGAGCAGGAAGTTTTTTGTCATTTATATTCACTCTCGCTCCTTCAAGTCTCTCTATAGGTGTGCAACTGTCTCTCAGGAGTCAATCTATAATATTTTCAGAGCCGCTCTATCCCTCCATCTTCCGTCTGACATCACTAACCGCTCAACAAAGGAGCTAATGAAGCAGAGGAGGAGGAATATTTGCCCGGTGATTAAGAAAAATGAAAAGAGGCGACGCGGAGGTTGTCACGTGCCCTGTAATTGTCCTTTACTCTGTGAGGTCCACTTTAAACTTCTTTTCTCCTTTTCACCCTCTTCTTGGGCCATTACTTCATGCATGTAATGAATGAGCGCTCGTTTTGCTGTCAAAGATAACACAGTTTGCCAGTGCTTTCCGCAGACCTCCAACGAACTACCGCTCGTTGGGTTTTTGTGGGAATTTGTTGCATGCTGGTTTGGCTTGAAGGACAGATGAAAGGTTCACTAGTGACAAAGGGACGTGCGGACCTTCGTATGAAATTAATTATTTGTAGAAGAGCCTATTCAGAGTGTAATTCCATCAGATAGCTGTTGAGATGTCGAGAAATATCGTTCCATTCAGACGACAACAAATTACTTTGTCCTGCTCAACAATGCCCTGGTTTTTTGAAGAGATTGCTTTTGGGAAGCTGTTTTTAATGATTCCCAAAGGAAGTCGAGCCTTTGTGAGCAATTGTTATTATTTGGAATCAATCTCCAAAAGCATTTTATGCTCAGTTTGTGCAGCCAAATGTTAGCGGAAAATCAAAACTGACCCTTTTAATGTGCTTTTTGTTCTGTTATTCCACATTAAAATGCTCTTTTTGTCTTAATCGTTCATTAATATTTATTTATTTGCTCTGTCTCTGAAGCAGCTTTTATTTTCAGATGAAGTTATGAATCCCACTTACTTTTCGGACTTTGTTTTGGTACACAACTTGAATATAAACACTTGCAGTTTTATTGATAGTTTGAATAAGTTTTAATTTTAGTTTCTGGTTGAGTAATTTTTTGTCAGTTTTGATTAATATTTTGAATATAAAAACTATACTATTATAGTTTTTATTGATAGTTTGAGTTAGCTTTTATTTAATTTTGATTTGTTTTGTCATTTGTTTATTAGAATTTTTAATATAAAACTGCACTGTAAGGGTTTTATTAAAAGTTTGAATTACTATTATTATTTGCATTTTTCACTTTAATTTAAAAGTTTATTTTTTTGTCAGTTTTAAGTAATATTTAAGAGATGTTGACTTAAACAAAATTGTTTATTATATTTTAGGTCAGGTTTTAATGATTTTGTCTCGATTAATATTATGAAATAAAGTTTGAGTAAGATTTTTTTTGTTGCTGTATTTTTCTGTTTTTTTTTGTAAATTTTTTGTCAGTTTTAAATAATATTTTATGTTACATTTTTCTTTTTACATTTAGTTAAAGCTAAACTATTGTTGTTGATATGTAGAATTTAAAAAAAAATTTGTTTCCATTTTCCTTTTTTCTTTATTTGTTTAATTAGAATTTTTAAGGACATTCTTTAATGCATAGTTTTTATTCATTTTATTTCAGTCTTCATTTTCGACTTTTTTTTATGTTGCCTTGAAAGCTAAATTTTATTAGATTTTTTTTTTCAGTTATTTTTAATTTCAAGCAACATTTTCTTCATTTCAGTTGACTATAGTAACTCTGAAGCAAACATTCCTAAACAACGATAAACAAAAAGACCTTATTTATCAGCTGAACACTGATCGCAACAACAGCTTCCAGTTTTTGGCGTGCACAAAATGCAAACATGCGGCGTTCCAGAGCGTTTCAGTGTAAAGCGTCACTGAATGATGTTTTCTGCTCGCCGACATGCGTTTCATTCGCTTCTCATTTCTTGCAAATGAAAGCACATCGCGACCCGGCGCAAGCCGCTAACGTGATTTCCCAACAGCACATCGCTCACCATATCAGGCTCTGGCAGAATTCAAATCTTCTGCTCTGGAGGGGCCATTCGAGCGCACAGAGGGTGGCCTAATGATGCCTGTGTGGCTTTAATGCTGTTTATGAAGGTAATAATAGTCCCGTACAGGTCTAATGACAGTGGTCAAAGTAATAGCAGCCCGGCGCACTCGCGTGGAGGTGCTACTGTGTGCGGAGATTACTCTGTCATTGTAGCAGCGGGTCGCGCGGCTCTCAATGTTCAGGACTGTGATTTGGAGAGCTGAAGTGTGTCGTGTGGTTCGTGTGTGTGTGTGTGTGTGTGTGTGTGTGTGTGTGTGTGTGTGTGTGTGTGTGTGTGTACTACATGCTGAGACTGACTACTGCAGCATGGGATGCATTCATGTGTCTGTGTTTGTGATTCTGCAGAACATTGGATTCTGTTTGCTTCCAGAAGTCGCATGAGATGCGATGTGTAGAACGACTAGAAATGCCTCATAGAGTATCCACAATTATACACATTATGTGATTTTATCCATCACTACCTCTTTTTATTGACTGATAATTTGGCAAATCATTTTCCACACGAGCATGTCATTAGATTAGTGACTTTCCAGTATGAGTGTTATGATTGTATTTATTTAAACTTCAGTCGCTGAAATCATGTTAGAGTTTGAATCTTTTCTGTGAATCTGTTTTAATTAACTCGATTTGAGTGATTTTCTCATTTGTGACCCTGGACCACAAAACCAGTCATAAGGTTAAATTTGACAAAACTGAGATTTATACATCATATGAAAGCCCGATAAATAAGCTTTCGATTGATGTAGAGTTTGTTAGGATAGGACAATATTTGACTGAGATACATCTATTTGAAATCAGAAGTCTGAGGATGCAAAAAAATCAAAAAGACGGAGAAAATCACCTTTAAAGCTGTCCAAATTAGGTTCTTAACAATGCATATTACAAATCAAAAATTACATTTTGATATGTTTACAGTAGGAATTTTACAAAAAATCTTCATGGAACATGAACTTTACTTAATTTCTTAATGATTTTTGGCATAAAAGAAAAATCAAAAATTTTGACCCATGCAATGTATTTTTGGCTATTGCTACAAATATACCCCAGCGACTTAAGACTGGTTTTGTGGTCCAGGGTCACATTTGTTCACCTTAGTTAATGCGTCACACTGCAAAAAAATATTTTCTTACTTCGATTTTTGGTCTTGTTTCCAGCCAAAATATCTTAAAAGTCTTAAATCAAGAAGGATTTTCTAGACAAAGTGACAATTATTTTCAAAATAAATCTAAATTAAGTGCGTTTTTGCTTGAAACAAGCAAAATAATCTGCCAATGGGGTAAGCAAAAAAATCTTATTTCGAACAGAAAACATAATTATTTTTCTTTACCCCATTGGCAGATAATTTTGCTTGTTTCAAGCAAAAACACATTTAATTTTGACTTGTCTTTTCTGTAAAAAATATTCTTTACTTGTCTTCTTGATTTAAGAATTCTTAGATATTTTCTTCTGGAAACAGGACAAAAAAATCTAAGTAACAAAAGCATTTTTCACAGTGTAGTTATTGTGAACTATGAACTATGAGGAATGCATGTGACCCTGGACCACAAAACCAGTCTCTAGTAGCACTTGCATATTTGTAGCAATAGCCAAAAATACATTGTATGGGTCAAAATTATATATTTATCTTCTATGCCAAAAATCATTAGGATATTAAGTAAAGATCATGTTCCATGAAAATAAGTTGTAAATTTTCTACCATAAATATATCAAAACTTAATTTTTGATTAGTAATATGCATTGCTAAGAACTTCATGTGGACTACTTTAAAGGCGATTTTCTCAATATTTAGATTTTTTTTCACACTCAGATTCCAGATTTTTATCAATTTTTATTAATATTTAAAACTATGCTATTATAGTTGTTAATGTTATATATATATATATATATATATATATATATATATATATATATATATATACATTTTATTTTTTAATTGAATTTGACATTAGTGATTTTCTTTTATATATCGTTTTCATTCATTTTATTTCAGTTTTCATTTTAGTTTCTTTTTTATCTTACAAAATTACAGTGATGTTGCCTTAAACTAAATGGTTTATTTAATTTAATTTACTTTATTTTATTTTAGTTCAAGTTTTAATAATTGTTTTGTTTTTTTGTCAGTTTTGTTAAATATTATGAATATAAAAACTGTACTAATATAGTTCAATAAATAAATGACATAAAATATTTTTCTCTCACTTGTTTGACTGGGTTCTCTTTGTCTACTTTTAGGACATATATGAAAATCTGATGATGTTTGGGGTCATATTTATGCAACA
>NC_133372.1:44709387-44745461 GCF_049309525.1 Garra rufa
AAGATAAAAACATTAAAAAAAAAAATAAAAAAAAAAATACAGAATTCTCAATAAATAAACTAATTAATAAACAAAACTATGAAGTAAAATTATTTTAGTATAATTATAATTAGTTTAAAATATTATAAATAAATTAACAATAATAAAATAATAATAATACATATGAATATATTAGTTAATAAAAAAATATTATATTTTAAGGACCATTAAGAAAAACAATAAAAATACAAAATTTTTGATTAATTAATTAAATACATATACAAACAAACAAATAAATAAACTAATTAATTAATAATAATAATAATAATAATAATAATAATAATAATAATAACAATTAGTAATATGTATGAATGCATTAATTAATAATAAAATTAAATTATATTTTAGGGACCAGGATAAAAACAACAATGCACATTTCTCAATAAATAAATAACATATAAAAAAAATATATATATAACGTAAAATCTTTTTAATAATACAAATAAATTAATAATAATTAAATAATAATAAATATGAATGTATTATTTTTTTAAGTATATTTAAAGGACCATTAAGGTAAAAACAATAAAAATACACAATTATCACTAAAAATGACAAAAACTAATAAAATTAACAAATTTCTAAAACTTTAAATAAAATTAAAATTAAAACTGGAAATATAAAATAAATACTAAAAAGTTAATAAATACTATGATAATATATAAACATAATAAAATAATAATAAATATGAATCTATTAATTAATTTAAAAAAGGACCATTTTAAGGACCATTAGGTTAAAAACAATACAAATATATAATTCTCAATAAATAAATAAACAAATTAAATTAATAATAATTAATAATATTAATATTAATTTATTAATTAAAAAAAAAAAAAAAAAAAAAATTATATATATATATATATATATATATATATATATATATATATATATATTAACCATTTATATAATAACACAAAAAGAAAATAAACTAAAAAGTTTTTAACTGCCATGAAAACAAAAAACAGGTCTGAAACTGAGTGAAATGTGACCTGCACATATTTTTTTTTAGAGTTTCGCCAGCGCATCCTTTCAATGCACTGTAGGCTCCTAAGCTAAAAATAAATCATATTAAAAGCATACGGCCAGAATCTACACATATAAAGCGTTACAGTTTGGTGTATATGTGTTATTCCACCAGCAATTTACTCGTTTGAGTTGTCAGAAACTGTGCCTTCAAGGCCCATAAAGCCCCATGAGCCACCCTACAGCCTCCCGAACGGCGCATCTCCACGGCTTCCTCCATTACACACTGATTTGTGTGTGTACACAGTGTGCGAGCCGCATGAGAACGAGCCCCTCTCGCCGTCACCCTGTCTTGTTACATTAATCTTTACTAGGTCAAGGTCAGACGCAACACAACAAAAGCCACGGCCGATGAACACGCGCGGAAATTTCGCACGGGGCCCTAATTTAATTTAAGCTCGTCAGCCTCGGCTCAGCGGCGTATTACAATCTGGCATCAGACGGCATTAACGAGTGTGTTAGATTGCAGAGCACAAACAATTAACGCAGCCTTAAAGATAACGTGGCGTGAACTAAAAGCTACAGATTAGCAGCATCTACTCTCACCTTTCCATCCACACGGAAGAGGAATATTGCGCTTAAACTTGGGATGGTGCTGAAATAATGCGAGTGGACATGTCTATGAATTCAGCGCTACTTTTATCCAGTGCGCTTATTTCATTTGTTGTCGTTTCATGAATGTTAATAGTTCTATTTCCCCAGCTAGAAATCACAGGTAATAAAAACTACAGCTGCAGAGATTGAAAGTCTCTTTTCATATCTCAGTCTTGGCTTTAAGAAAACACAATGCATTGAATGGCTAGGCACACAAACTAGCTCATTATCAACTAATGACCAGTTTATAGCAAGGTTATTATTTATATATAATATATAATATATACACATATATATATATATATATATATATATATATATATATATATATATATATATATAAAAAATAATAAAAAATAAAATAAATCCCCCACAAAAAAATAATAAATTCCTTAAATAAATGTTAGCTTTAATAAAATAAAAGAATGTCAACAACAACAAAAAAAGACTCAAAACCTAAAAAATTAAATAAGGGGAAAAATACAAAAAAATAATATAAAATAACCAGTTTAGAGTGGGGTTATGATAAATGATAAGTGAAATAGAAAAAATTATTTAAAAAAATAACTTAGGGGAAAATAGACTCAAAATGTATAAAAAAATAAAGTAAAGTAAAGTAAAGTAAAGTAAAGAAAAGTAAAGTAAAATAATAACCAGTTTAGAGCAGGGTTATTATAATTTAAAAAATCATATATATATATATATATATATATATATATATATATATATATATATATATATATATATATATATATATATATATATATATATAACTTACATAAATGACTTAAATAAATACATGCATGCATTCATGCATGAATGAATGAATGGATGTTACTTAAAATAAAATAAATGATTTAAAAAAAATCTAGGGGGAAATAGACTCAAAACATAAATAAAATAAAATAAAATAAAATAAAATAAAATTATAAAATAAAATAAAATAAAATAAAATAAAATAAAATAAAATAAAATAAAATAAAATAAAATAAAATAAAATAAAATAAAATAAAATAAAATAAAATAAAACAAAATATTTCAGCCAGATGCCAAGGATATATTTCTCATCTTTACTCGATGTACTTAACTAAAACTAAAACTAAAAGTTTATAAAAACTAGTAGACATACATTTAAAAAGCAACTAACTGAAATAAGTTTAACTTAAAGTATTACATTTACCAAAACAGAAATAAATTACTAATTTCTACAACTTCAAATGAAATAAAAATTTAAAATGGAAATATAAAAGGTTCTAAAAAGTAAATTAATACTGTGATAATATATAAATAATACTAAAACAACAGCAAACAACTAATCAGTTACGCATTGATAATATAGCATAACAACAGGCGTATTAGGAGGTATTACGGAGGTATTACGGAGGAAAAAAATATACATTTTATTCCAGAAAACTAAAAAAAAAAAAAAAAAAACTAAAAACAGTAATTTACAGTAATTTGGTCAAAATGCATCTATCATTTGGTAAAAGCTCATTAAACTAGATAGATGTCATCAGGTTGTATGCCCTCATCCTCAAAAATAAACCAAAATAAAATAAAAATAAATAACTCAGGTTGAACTTGCAGTGAAGATACACTGCAAAAAATGCTATACTTACTTAGACTTTTGGTCTTTTTTCCAGTCAAAATATCTCAAATTCTCAAATCAAGAAGAATAAAAATTATTGTCTTGTTTTCAATAAAAAAACAAGTCAAAATTAAGTGGGTTTTTGCTTAGAACAAGCAAAATATTATTTTAATGGGATAAGCAAAATAGTCTTATTTCAAACAGAAAATAAGATTATTTTTCTTACCCCATTGGCAGATTATTTAGCTTGTTTCAAGCAAAAACTTGCTTAGTATTGACTTGTTTTTTATCTTGTATCCAGCCAAAATATCTATAAACACTTAAATCAAAAAGAATAAAAAATATCGTCTTGTTTTCAATAAAAAACAAGTCAAAATTAAGCGAGTTTTTGCCTAGAACAAGCAAAATAATCCGCCAATGGGGTAAGCAAAATAATTTTATTTCAAACAGAAAACAAGATTATTTTTCTTACCCCATTGGCAGATTATTTGGCTTGTTTCAAGCAAAAACTTGCTTAATATTGACTTGTTTTTTTTTCTGAAAACAAGACAATAATTTTTACTTATGTTATAAGAATTTTTAGACATTTTGACTGGAAACGACAAAAATTCTAAGTAAGAAGAGCATTTTTTTGCAGTGTACATTTGTTTTGTGTCGATCACAATATTTTGGTTTTAAGGTCATTTTTGGTAATACACATTTTTTCCTCTGTGTTGAAGCAAACCCAGCACTACATTACGTCCACAGGGCAGAATAAAATGTTTTGTTTTATGTTGAAATATTAGTGTTATAGTGTCACGCGGTGCTGCCGCTGCCATAATGGAGCAATACTTCCATCGGTGTGACTCCTGTTTGTCGCCAACAGTGAATACGCCATAGATGTGAGCGTGCCGACGTGGGCACAACCCAGCGCCAGATGCGAGGCAGCACTAGATCACGGGCTGCAAAATAAAACAAATCATTGTTTGTAATGATGTGTCCAAACCTGCAGCAGAGTCCCGCTGGGGAGCGGAGAGAGAGAGGCGCTTTACATGCGTTCACATCCACAGCACCGCGGCGCTGACCATTCATCATGCTGCAATGAGAGCAGTGTGTTCTCATTAGAGCCGCCGCTGAAGCTACACACCAAAGCAAACAAGACTTCCTTAGTCCTTAAAAACTTGCCAACTTCTGACTCTTTTTATGTCTTATTTATAATGGCCACATGCTTTAAAGCGTGTGCTAAAATCCCTTCAGCTTGCTTACAAACAACACGCCTTTTAAAGGAATAAGTCTGACAAAAATGAGCATTCTGTCATAATTTACTCCTCCTCTTGTTCTTCCAAAGCTGTGGAACTTTCTTTAGCCTTGGTCAATCTTTTTGCAGCTCTTTTCTATATAATGATAGTTTGACTCCTATGGGTTAATGTATGGTGTCAGAATGTTTCTCAAAATTGTATGGAAGCCTGTTTTAGCAACTGAATAAAGAATAACTCTGAGAAAAAGTCACAATTCTTAGAAAAAAGTCACAATTTTGAAAAAAAGACACAATTGTGAAATGTAAATACCATTCTGAGCAAAAAAAAAACAATTATGAGAAAGAAAGATTTTGAGATACAGAAATCTAAGGAAAAAAGGTTGAAATTCTGACAAAAATCTAGAATTGTGAAATATAAGATCAAAATTCTAAGAAAAAAGTCCAAATTCAGAGTAAAACAAGGCAGAATTTGCAAGATAATTCTCAGAAAAAAAGAGACAAAATTTTAAAAAAGTTTTAAAGTTACAATTAAAAAAAAAGTTGCAATTTTAGAAAAAATATAAAATATAGCAAAATATAAACTTACAAATCTGAGGGGAAAAGTTGAAGTTCTAAGCAAAAAAATCAATCACAATTATGATAAAGAAAAACAGCATTTGAGATAAAAATGTAAGGGAAAAAAGTTAGATATTTTATATATAATATTATTATATAAGTTATATAGCAAAATATAAACTCACAATTCTGAGAGTAAAACGTCAAAATTTGCAATATAATTCTGAGTTTTAAAAAATCACATTTCTATAATAAGTAAAAACAAAATAAAAAAACAATATTGAGTTTTAAGCTCACAATTTGAAAAAAGAGAGACATAAACTTGCAATTTCAGCAAAAAGTCACAATTATGAGAAAGAAAGACAGAATTGAGGGATATAAAAATCTGAGGGAAAAAAGGGAAAATTCTGACCAAAATCCAGAATTGTAAAATATAAGTTCAAAATTCTAAGAAAAAAGTAACAACTCTGAAGGGAAAAAAGGTAGCAAAAGTTCTGAGTAAAACAAGTCCGAATTTGCAAGATAAATCAGAGGACAAAATGAGCTTAAAAAATGTGAAATATCAACTAATAAATAAATAATTAAAAATAAATTTAAAAAAGTTCAGATTTGCAAAATATAAACTCAATTCTGGGAAAAAAAGTCAAAATTCTGAGTAAAACAAGTCCGCAATTTGCTAAATAGTTCTGAGCAAAAAAAAAAAAAAAAAAGATATAGAAAAAAGTTGAAAAAAAAAATCAAAATTCTAAAAAAAAAAAGCATTAAAGGCAGAAAAATAGTTGCAATTCTTTGAAGAAAAGGTCAAAATTCTGAGTAAAACAAGTCAGAATTTGCAGGATAATTCTGAGAAGAAAAAAACTCACTGTTAAAAAAACAGACAAAATTGAGTTTTAATGTCAATTCGGAAAAAGTTTCAATTAAAAAAAATTGAAATGGAAAATATAAACGTACAATTCTACAACTGTGAGGGGGGAGGAGTTTTAGTTCGGAGAAAAAAGTGAGAATTGAGAGATACAAAACTAACAATTTTGAGAGAAAAAAAGACAAAATTCTGTGAAAAATACAGATTGCAAAATATAAACTTACAATTCTAAGAAAAAGTCCAAATTCTGAGTAAATTCAGAATTTGCAAGATAATTCCGAGAGAAAAAAAAAATCAGTTATTAAAAAAAATGTTTTAAATGTCAGAACAGCAAGAAAACTCTTAGAAATGTGAGATTTAAAAAACCCTGACATTACCATTTCTATGTATTGTTTTGTTTTGTTATTCAAGAGCACAACAAGCTCCCATAAAACTGTCCTTTTTTGATTCCATGGAAAATACAACAGAATTCTGAATAGCAACAACAAGGAGAAGAAAACAATACTGAAAATGTATCTTTTTTCTCCCATTACCTACAGCTTCGAGTCCTGTTTACAATATTTGTGGCATAAAGTGAAAAAAAGTCAAAAATGCAACTATAAACACACACTGACTTTAGTATGATAGCCGCTTATGACCTTGTCTGCAATACCCCATATCTGAGCATGGAAAGTCAGTAAGCACTGCAACTTTTGCATAACATGCATACAAATATAACTAAGCGCTTCTTACAATCCACAAAATCTAGCCTCAGGAATGACACTTACTGTAGTTCATCCACCTACAGCAGATCCAAACAACCTCACAGGTCAAACACCTGAATTCTGCTTTAAGGAAGAATTCACAGAAGCGCTTTCACAAAAACACCAACTTCACATTTCTGCTGTGTTTTCTGTTTGAAATGAGAGTCTAAATGGTTTTCTGTTTTTAACTTGTGTTTTACCTGCCACATTACTGCAGGTCCAATTAACATGACCTAAAATAATAAAAGCCTTTCTCTAAACATTTGTCATCTAATTATCAGGGGTTTTTTTTCATAGCCTTAACTGTTAATTACCTAAGCTGTGTTCTTATATTTCAGTGAAAGAGGAGAACCTAAATGAGAAGGTTTAGCACTTGCTCAAACAGAAATGTCACATTAAATAAACAAATAAAGACTATTTGTTAAAATTAAAACAAACTTCTGTACATATGCAGTCACACTAGCCTAAATTAATCTAAACTTAGCCTAAATTAACTGGTTGTTTATTTTTGGCTCAATCGGCAACACTGTTACCCATTCCAGCAATTTTTTTTTTTTTTTTTTTTAATTTAATTTAATTTAATTTAATTTAATTTAATTTTATTTATTTTATGTTTAGTTTATTTATTTTTATATTTAATATTATTAATATTATAGTTTAGTTTAGTTTAGTTTATTTTAAAATGTACTGATACAAAATAAAATTTCACAATTCAGGGTTTTTAAATGTATATAAAAAAAGATTAAAGTTACAAAAACTGCAAAAAATGCTTATATTGAATAAAAGGCAATGGGTTTCTGTTTTTAATTCTTGTGCACAACGAACAAAAAGACAGTTTAGAGAACAGTGAATTTATTTGATAAATTGTGTTTCTTAATTTTAGGCTCAGTAACCCTGTTACACATTCCAGCAATTTTAAAAATTGTATTTTTAATTTTTTATATATATCAATTAATATTTTAATTTAATTTAATTTAATTTAAAAATCTACTAATGCAAAATAAAATTTCACAATTCAGGGTTTTTAAATGTATAAAAAAATAGATTAAAGTTACAAAAATTACAAAAAATGCTTATAATGAATAAAAGACACTGGGTTTCTGTTTTTTATGCACAACTAACAAAAAACAAGATACAGTTTATACAACAATGAATTAATTTGATGAATGTTGTTTCGTAATTGTGATATTTTATGTGAAATGTTCTGTTACAAATTAAAATCTCACTATTAAGGCTTTTAAATTGTCATATTTATTTTAAAAAATCGAAATATTCTTTATTATTTTATTTTGTTTTGTTTTATTTATTTTAAAATGTACTGATGCAAAATAATGCGAAAAATGCATGTATGAATAAAAAGCAATGGGTTTCTGATCTTAATTATCATGCATAAATAACAAAAGACACACTATTTATAGAACAATGAATTAATTTGATGAATTTTGATATGTAAATTTTACAGTTACAAATTAAAATCTCACTATTACGGCTTTAAAGCACATCCTTTAGAGATTTAGAAAACCTGAGGCTGCAAAGCTCATATAACATAAATGCAAAATCAAACTGTTCATAAGAGTATTCAGCTTGACCTCTAGAAATGTTCTGAAGGTTAAGCACGTCCTTCCTCTGATTGAGAAGGAAAACAGATCCTATATTCTGTCCCCTGATCATGAAAAGTGCCACCGGAGAAGGTCTGGTATCTTCAGTCCTAGAACGATCCCCGAGGCGTTAGTCCTGGTACATTTTAAACAGATCCAGTTTAGCGCTGGCATATTTCTGCTGCGCCGGCGAGTCTGGCAGATTGTAGGAGATGTGATGCGAATACACAAAGCGGCACTTGGCAGCAGACAACGGGAATTACAGGTGTGTGTTATAGGCCTGGTAATTACTCTTAGCACAGGGACTGTCTCTCCTAATGTCTTCTGATTCCTCTGGAAATGTGCGGGTAAACATGAGGCGGCTAATGAGGCCTCGCTCAGATCAGATACTAACGCGGGATGAAGAATTGGGATCATTTTAGCCACCGCGCCTCGGGTTAGTCCCAAATCTAACCTTTAGGATGAAAGCTTGACAGATTTTTTTCATTAGCGAGCAGTCAGAAGAACAAGCTGAAATCGTGTAATTGACAAAAGCGTTAGGCAAACGCCGGCTTGACTGTATCACTGGTACAAACCACTAAAACTTTGATGAAGTAGCATGTAGGGAAACGCAGCACTAGCAAGATTTTTCTCTGCGCCAATAAACGTAAAGTGTCTCGGTGGATGTTTTTAAACTCATTTCGGAGCGTCGCAAAAGCCTGGCTTATCTGCGGATGTTATGGAAGATGCAGAATACAGAAGCAGCTTGTTTGATTGCTGTTTACTCCGACATCCATAATGCAACGTGCATTTTATCAGTAGGTAGACAGATGTGATGCTATAACGACAGGAATGTCGTGAATAAAGGCAATGGGTCAGATAAGTTGATGTTGACACGGATGGGAATATTCATCTAATCTTTCCAGTCATTTTCCTATCCAGTAATTCTCATGCGCAACAAACAGAAAAAAAGACACACAGTTTATGGAACAATGATTGTGCAGCTTAAACACATAAATACGTCAGTTGCATTGGATAACAAATAAAAAATAAAAAAGTACACATTTATTGTTTGAGAAGTAGTAACCTGGATAATATGCAAATTCATGCAGTAACTTTTTTTTGTTATTTATTTTTATATTTTATTTCAGGTGCTCAAACACCTTGCAAACAATTTGCTAAACTTGTTATAATTAACTCAAATTAAAACAGCAAAACTATTTTTGTTACATAAAATAAAATAAAAAAATAATAAAAAAAAATAAAAAAAAGAAATGAAAATATAAAAAATTGATTTTTAAAAAAATATTTTTTCAAAAATTGATTTAAAAAAAAAACATTTTTTCAGTTAAAATTTGTTTTATTGCAATAAACAAATTTTAACTGAAAAAATATTTTTTTTAAAAATCTATTTTTTTATATTTTCATTTATTGATGTACTAAACTAACTTAAAACAAAGTACGAGTACTATTAACAAAGTACTATTAATACAAATAAAAAAGTAAAACTTTAACTAAAATGAAAATTAAAATGCATATAAAAATTAATTCAAAACATTGATTAAATACTATAATAATATCTCGATGGTATTATAAAATAAAATAATCCTACCAACAATATATGGTTGATTTGTGTCTAGTTGTCACAAAATCTTGATTGTATTTGGATGTTATTGCAAAGGATGAACTTCACATACAGTATAACAGGCACATAAATTGACAGTAATCTAATACGCAGGTAATTAAAAAAATGTATAGTTTGGTAATTAATATTTTTTTAAAAATAATAATAAAAATATATAGTTTAGGGGTGATAAGCTTTTGAAAGAAGTCTCTTCTGCTCACCAAGGCTGCATTTGTTTGATAAAAAATACAGCAAAAATTGTGAAATATTATGACAATTGAATGAAATATGGAATTTTAATATCACTTGTGATTAATTTAATGAATCCTTGATGAATAAAAGTATTAATTTTAAAACAAAAACTGAGCTAATTCCAGCAATTTTTTTTAAATGTACCAATGCAAAATAAAATATCACAATTCAATGTTTTCCAAAATTTCGGTTAAAGTTTTACAAAAACTGCAAAAAATGTATGTATGAATAAAAAGCAATGGGTTTCTGATCTTATCTCGCACAACTAACAAAAAACAAGACACGCTGTTTATAGAACAATTAATAATTTGATGCATTTTGTTTCTTATTTGTGATATTTTGTATTTAAAATTTACTGTTACAAATTAAAATCTCACTATTAAGGCTGTCTGAAGCACGTCCTTTAGAGATTTAGAAAACCTGAGGCTGCAAAGCTCATATAACACAAATGCAAAACCAAACTGTTTATATTCAGCTTTACTAAGCTCAAGCTTTTGAATGCTAGTGTAAATCACATAAAGCCACAGTGATGTTTCCTTCTAGCACAGACATGATAAAAACACATATCTGATTGTGCTCGAATCTCGTCTACATCAGTTTTGATGGATTCACCCTTGTGCTGTCACAGTAATATGATCAAATCATACAGCACTAAATAAATACATCCACAAAATCACACATAACAGACGATTACGCCATCCATAAATCAGTAAGACGACCAAATCGTGTTTGATCTGAGATGTTCATCACACATCAAGTCTAAAGAAGTTTGCTCCATTTGGATTCGACGGCGGCCCTGAGGCGCTCAGCACAAATCTCCTCAAGAGTGACTTCTATCATTTGTTAGACACACATCTCCTCTTTATTGTTGATATAAATTTCAGCGCAGTGATGTACGATACGCTTGACGCGTTGCATAAAAGTGTAAAAACCAATATTCTTCCGGGCCATTAACACTCAGTAGGGTTTGTGCCGTTATGCAACAAACGCTACAGAAGCGAGCGAGTTTGGGACGAATATAAATTTTCACTGTATACGGCAGATGACGCGTCGCATATTGGCTGTTCTCATCAATCTCATGTGAGATTAATACAAGCTTCGAGCGATCTTTGCATTCCCATCAAGATCCCTGTGAGTTTACAGATGTCCAAGAGGAACCGACGCGGCGTTCGAGTGCCATTTTGATTACATTTAATCACTGTTATCGGCCTCTCAGCTGCGGTCTGAGTGCGAGGCATCAAAAGTAAATAAAGAGAAAGGCCTGTGTGTCTGCGGCGTGCGAGAGAGACAGATTCATCCCCACTGAGTCAGCTGTGGAGGCCGTAAGCCGCTTCGCAGACAGATGAATGACAATCACAAATTAAAGGCAAACACGGGACCGCGTAAATCACAGCGCTGCCGCTCCAGATGTGGGCGCAGAACCCCTGCTGGGGTCGGGATGTTCTGCCAGACCTGCGGCTCGTTAGCGGCGTTCAGCGCCTTCGTTTAGACGCCCAATAAAACCAACATGAAAAAAGAAAGAAAGCGAGAAACGAGGAAGCAGGAAACGAGTTGCACTCCATTCAGGTCTTTTAAATACAGTTCACTTGCTAAATTTGAATTGAATAAAACAAATATTATAGGATATTACTATTCAGTGTTATATGTGACCCTGGACCACAAAACCAGTCTTAAGTCGCTGGGGTATATTTGTAGCAATAGCCAAAAATACATTGTATGGGTCAAAATTATTGATTTTTCTTTTATGTCAAAAATCATTAGGAAATTAAGTAAAGATCATGTTCCATGAAGATTTTTTGTAAAATTCCTACTGTAAACCTATCCAAATGTAATTTTTGATTAGTAATATGCATTGCTAAGAACTTAATTTGGACAACTTTAAAGGTGATTTTCTCAGTATTTTGATTTTTTGCACCCTTAGATTCCAGATTTTCAAATAGATGTATCTCAGCCAAATATTGTCCTATCCTAACAAACCATACATCAATAGAAAGCTTATTTATTGAGCTTTCATGTGATGTATATATCTCAGTTTTGTAAAATTTAACCTTATAACTGGTTTTGTGGTCCAGGGTCACATATATTATAGACAAGTACACATCATTTTAAAAAACAAACAAATAAATAAAAAAGCAGTAAAATATCTAAATATCTTAAAAGGATATATATATATATATATATATATATATACACATATATACATACATACATACATATATATAGATATATACATACATACATACATAGATATTAGAGGATGGATACAGATATTTAGAAAGGATGCTCGGGTTCGGGTCGGGCTCGGTCACATCAGTGCTGCCGGACATAAATATCTTAATGCCTGTCCGGCTCGGGTCGGGTTCGGTTACTGCTCTGTCGGACGCGGGCCGGGCTCGGACAGAAAAATGCGGCCCAATCCGCACTCTAATATATACTTGATAAGTAACAATATAACTTCCATACATAAGGATAAGAATAAATCTCAAAGCAGATTTTTACCATAAACGAAATTTTAAATGAAAATTTAAAGGATATCAAACATTTTTCCAAGCATAATTTTTGTCTTGTTTTCCAGTAAAACATATACAGATCCGTCTATTTTCACGCGGCAGCCTGCAATTCGGCACGCGTGATCACGGGTCTGCCTGCAGGCGCTTTTTCTGATTTTTTTACAACGTTGTTGCGCTTCATATAATATCCACCAGGTGGCGCAAGGAACAACATTCTGTAGCCAAACCCTGCACAAAGATGGCTATTTGGACAGTATTTGTTATGTCTGTTGTTTCAATATCTGGCGCCATAATCGGTAATTCATTCTGTATGTAACGGCAAAGTATTTATAATTTCGTTTCTTTTTTATTAAGTTAATTTAGAAAAAAAAAAATTTGGAGCATTTTTGTTCGTTAAACGTAAGCTTTATTTTAAGTACTTTATGTAATATTTATTCATGATAAACATTTGAATGCTGTCTACATCGCGCACAGACAGCATTCGCATATACAGCATTGCCTATTGTTAACTTAATATTGTATTAATTTCTATAACAATTAATAAAATCATTTCTTAACTCAAAATAAAATATTACGCAGGTTTGTTTATGCATTAAACATAAGGATGTCGTTACCTCGACAAAATGATCTCGTGGCCACGACATAATATGACGTTCCCACGAATTAATATCTCGTGGCAACGACATACAGTAATATGACGTTCCCACAAGTTTATATGTCGTGGCCATGACAAACATAAGTGAACCGAAGGTGTCCCCTCCAGGTCACCGTACAAACGAGTCTTTTAGCTTGCAACGATGTTTGCTGCCACTTCAGTTCAGTGCGTTACATGACTGCCCCCTACTGATCATGTCTTTCCTGTGTCAATGTATTTTCTGAGATCCCTCAGAATACACCGGCGTCACGCGAGACCACTTTACTTCCCGCGCGCATTTTAAATGGCCAGATCTGTAAGAGTCTTAGATACATTTACTTTAGAAGATAAATTGGATTTCAAAACTTTTTTTTAAATACATTTTGGTAAGAGTAAATCTTATTGCAGGTATTACCATAAACAAATCTTAGATGATATTAGTAGTATTCATTGTTAAATATTATAAAAGAAATTGATTTTTGTGTAATGGTCAAATATGAAAAAAGGGTTTAAGGGAGAAAAAAAAAAAAAAAAAAACTACTACTGCTTTAAATTGTTAAAAATATGAAAAAGTTTTCTGTTCAATTTAATTGCATTTGTGTTTTTGTTTTTCTGAGCCAAAAATAAATATCACACATTTTTCCCTAATTTACAGAAGACACTAAAATGCCATTCAGTATTACAATCTTGAAAAAATAAATAAATAAATAAATAAACAGCATTTTTGTCTTATTTTCCAGTAAAATATCTAAACATATTTAACACAATATACATTTACTCTTGTTTTTTACATAAACGTTTTAATTGAAACTTTTACATTTTTAATCTAAAACGTATATACGTACGAATAAGAATGAATAATAATGAGAAATAAATATAAATGTGCATTATCTAAAATTACTGCTTCTCTTTTAAATTTTATGGCTTTTATTAATATGTTTTACTGGAAAACACACAAACAAACCAACAAACAAATACTCAAACTGCACAGATTACTAATAAATAAATACTACACTAAAAGCTCATAACAAATCATACAAAATACTAAAACAAGACCAAATTACAGAATTAAGATTTTTTTAACAATTTTCAATAAATTACAATTTAACAGCCTAAATTTATATAATACAATTAATAAACAATTAATTTTACATAAGAGTATTAGAAGACTGCATAGTTTTCCAAAACACTCTAATTTAGTGTTTCTCAACCTAAAACTAGGTCAGAGATTGTTCATTTAGGATTACAAAATAAACCCATTTTTAGCAAGCTGGTTCATCAAATGCAGACATCAACATTTAAAACGAAACAATATAAAAGCCTGAAGCAAAATCCTTTTGAGAACTGCTGATTTAACTGACCTCAGAGTCCTCACAATGAAGCCAAACAACCTGAATCAGCCTCCATTGTAGGCTACTCAATAAATTCCTCTTCTTGTCATTTCACATCCTGTTTGTCGAGGCCAATTCACTTCAAATTGCAACTTTTCGAATTCTGAGCCAGTTCTTGACCTCCGTCAACACAGAACTCCATCAAACCTGCTGCATTTGTCATTGGCTGTTAGATCGGCACATGATGGCCCCATTTCATAGCGCCAATTAAACGCCTGCTCTCCTGTAATTAACAGCTGTTTTGTCCACTGATCAATAAAAGCTGCTCATTAAAAGTCCCTTTGCTGTCTCTAGATCCCTGGCAAATTTCAACAGTCTGAAAAGGTGCCTGCAAAAATCAACATCGCCTGAAATGCAATTCTCAGCCACAGCTGGCCAAGACAAACCGGCTTGAAAGGAACCCGGCTGGGAAATACTGTTTTCCATCCTTCATAAAAGAGTGCAGGTAATCATGAAGACTGACTAACTTTTACCTTGAGGTTTTCCCAAATCGGACACCTGTATTTTTCTCCAAACCCAGGTAAATGAAAGCCCTGCAAAAATGTTTGGTTTACTCAGAATTGTCTCGCGTGGCCCTTTGAAACCTCTTGAAATATAGATGTGGCCTAGTGGCCATCAACATCAGAAAACCAAGAGAAAACAAAAGGCTGTGATCGTGTTAGAAAATCAATATTCTAGAGCAGAGCGGCTTCTAGAGACAAACATTACATCATGAGCAATTCAGTGGAAAATATGATGAATATGAGTATGATCCACATCCTGAAATCATGCATTACACACCATTTTTAATATACAAAAAAACAAACAAATAAATTAAAACAGCAGTAAAATATCTAAATATATTAAAAATGAGATATAAGTAATAATATAACTTTCATACATAAGGATAAGAAAAATCTCAAGGAAGATTTTAGCATAAACAAATATTAATATAAAAATAGAAAACATTGAAATGAAAATATAGAGCATAAATGCAAATTTCTATAAAACATTTTTCCAAGCAGCAATTTCAAAGATGAAAAAGGGTTTAATACTGATTTAAATTGTTGTTATTTTTCCCAAAAAATATAAGTTAATTGCAGTTTTGTTTTAGTTTTTCTGAGCAACAAAATAAATATCATACATTTTCTCTAATTTACAGAAGACACCCAATAAAATGTCATTCGGTGTAACAATCTTGTCAGGCATATTTACAACAAAAATCAATTTATGACATATTAAAAGACAAATTACTTTCACCCCAAATACTAATTAGTTGTAATTCTACTTTTTGTAAAATCGATCCAAATCCTGAAATCATGCATTTTTACAATGCATTAAATGTACATACTTTACTTTGATGGGAAAGTGCAAGTATGTCAGTTTTGGGACATCATAAAATTGCATTTGCTGTATATGCAACCGCTTCTATTATAACCAGCACAAACTGCTCCTCTTCTGTAGTGCAATGGGTTTTGGGTAATTGCTCAAAGTAAACCAAAATGCATGGATTTGTACTTCAAAATCCACTAGTCCAGACACCTTCAGAGTACTGAGATTTAGGACAGACTAATCCTAATCGCACATACTGTAAGAACAGATAACTCATGTGGTTAATGCCAACTGGGATTCAATCAAAATGTTACTACGAATGATCCAAAAACTACACAACATTGTAACAGTGTGCTATTTTTTGGTACTTTTTTGACTAAATAATTAATTAAGTTTTAGATAAAAAATAAGCTTAATGAAATATTCTCTTTTGAGTTCTGCTCCTCAAATAGATTTTTTTCTTTCTTTCTTTCTTTTTTGTTTGTTTGTTTGTTTGATGTTTAGATTATTTTTTACTAGAAAACATGGCATTTTTAAGAAATGTATTTTGGAATTTTAAAGCAGCCATATTTTTTTAAGCTCTAAGAAAGCAAAAACATCAAGAAAGTAGTCCATAACAATGATATGCTATAAATATACACTATTTAATGACTTTTCTATAGTGCACAGATAGGGCTGGGTAGTAACTGATTACATGTAATCTGGATTACATAATCAGATTCCAAAAGTTGAGTACTTGTAATTAGAGTAAATTACATTTTAAAATACTCATAATCAGATTACAGTTACTTTTTTAAGCATTCATAATTTATTGATTCTCCCTAACTCCTCTTTTAATATCTTTTAAATTTTACTTTCTAAAATAGCCTCCTGTTTTTATACATTCAGAAACTCTTTAAGTTTTGTGAGCACTGACACAAAGATTAGTCATTAGTCAGGTGGTGACGCAGCATTTGACCACTGGATTTACAAAACTCATTTCAGGTTTAAAAAGGGTTTTTCAGGTTTGAATATTGCATCAACTAGTGATAAACACAATGATTTTTATGTGAATTATCACTTTGTAGGTTATTTAACAATGTATTTCTATGTCTTGTCTTTCAAACACATTAAAACACACACATTTACAAACTTTTTGTCATCTGATTCTCTTTCACTTAATACATTTACTTGAAGTACCCCTGAATTGTTTAAATAAACATTTTAATACTTAAGTATTGCATTTTCACATTATTTGGTTCTCTGACATTGGTTATAGTCACATGACAATGCAAGTAAACAAATACAATATTCATTTATTTTTATTATTTTGCTTGATTTTAAAAAGATTTATTTTAATGCAACGTTTTTAGGATTCAATTAATTATTAGTTTTTCATTAAATCTGATTATATTATGTTACTAACTACTTTTTGTCATGCAATTTGGAATCACTAATGTAAGTAATCTACACAGCTCTGTGCATAGGTCATAATAATTTTACTATGCATATCTGTTTTTCACCCCCAAGATTGACTATAAACCATCATTGTGTGGGATTGAGCTGCACATAGATTAGATGCATGTAGAAGTTTTTTTGTGTGTGTTCTACTTTAAGAATTAACAATACAATACTTTTCACAGTGAGAGATTCATCAATCTGCAGAAGCAGCAGATTTTGAGCTTGTGTTTGTAGATGAAGCGGTGTAGGAGTTTGTGTTCATAACTACATTCAGACGCCTGTCTCAGTAAAAAGACACCACAAGGTGAAAACTAGGGATGCACGATATGAAAATTTTTTACTGATAGCCGATAATTAAGTCCTTCTTGTGGCCGATACCGATACCGATATGTTCATATTTTTATATGATAAATTTTGTCCACCGAAGAGAATACAAAATCTGAGATAAACTAATGAAATGTATATTATATATCTGAGTCTAACAATCATAGCAAACATCAGTCCTGACTCTTCAAAAATGTTTTTATTTTTTTGTGTAAGGCACCACAATTCTAAATAAATTTGACATTTGTCAACCTGGAAAAAATGAAAAGTGCATCATGGAGTAACGTCAGATGTCCAAATGTCCGTTAAAGCTTCTTATTGATCATATTATGAATGTGTGCAGCAACCAAACCGTACAAGGCGGGGAATAAAACATCAGAATCGAGATAAAAACATCAACTTTTCAGAATGCCGCAAGCCCAACGCAGGTCATATGATATGAACCAACCAATCAGCTTCACCCGTTCCCTTAATAACATTGAAAGCACTGCCAAGGTGGAGAAACAGCTTATCATAGCTGTACAGGAAAAACCATTTTTAAATAAATTTAATAACAGAGCTACTGCAAGCGATTTTTAATGCTGAAAATCCATTTATCCTTTGCTGAAACTTCCGCGTCTTTATGGAGAGCGCAGGTGAGATTTGTTGTGTTAAAACTTGACGGCTTTTTACCTCCTCTCAGAATCCTTGCTAAACATGTGTTGCAAATAGCAATAGCATCGTCCTCCTCTGCCACCGCGAAAAACTTCCAGACCGGCGAAGACGATGATGACGACACAGATGATGACGCATTACACGCGACAAAGTCCGAGAGTCACTGCAGTTGACAGCTGCAGTCACTTGCACTCGGAAAGCAGATGAATCTCAGATAAACCAGACTGATTGATTGATTTACCAGCAAGAGTACTTTATCGGATCGGATTTCATTTATTTATCGGAGCAATAAAAATGACGTAATTTTTACCCATATCGGTCGATAATTTATCTGTCCGATAAATATCGGTGCATCCCTAGTGAAAACCTCTATAGATCTCCTTCATGTTTTATAGACGTCAGTTGAGTGCACAGATAAGGCCTTGTCACTTATTTTTCCCTCACCTAAATACTTTGTTTTACGCACCCTCAAACTCAAGGTCAACAGCAGAGCGTTTGGACTCTTGTCGCAGATTCTCTATACTTCATTTTCCTCATGAAGTAGATAATGTTCCATGCATTCACATTTAAAGACGAATAATCCACAAAGTATGTCATTGAACAGCGCTGCCAGTCTATATGAACAATGTGATGGCATTTGAAGTCCTAAAAGCAACAAGCACTTTCAGTGTATAGAGCAGTAAAGACTGCATTGAATGGGTGCTGTTAGAATGAGAGAGAAAATTCAACCTCGGATCATCCAAGATGTAGAGTTTGTTTTTTTACCAGATTTGGAGAAATGTAGCATTGCATCACTTTGCTGCAGTGAATGGGTGCCGTCAGAATTATTGTCCAAACAGCTGATTGAAAACATTACAATAATTCAGAAGTAATCCACACCACTCCAGTCTATCAGTTAATGTTTTGAGAAGCCAAACGCTGTGTGTTTGTAAGAAACAAATCCACCATTAAGACATTTTTAACTTTAAACCATTGCTTCTGGTTAAGGTGAGACACTGCAGGTGAATAGGGTAAAAAATTTACTAATAGTCACCTTACTTACCAAGTTAATTGATCACAGTAATAATTGCAAACATTTTTGTATTATTAGTTTTCTAAAATGTTAGGTTTAAATATGCAAATTAGACATTATTTAAGGAAAACGTGCTAATTTGCATACATTTCTAGTACAAAAATCATAACACTGGATGAAGTCAGTTTCAGTATTTTTTTTGACATATTAAGAGTCAAATTTCATATTGCCACTCCATAATTCAGAAAAAAAACTTAGAACAGACAGAAAACAATGTATTTTTTTTTACCATTTTTGGGGGAATAAAATGTTATATAAAATCAAGCAAATCATATATGAACAAATCCCTCTGTAAAAACCTTCAGAATATAGACAGGAATAAAAATGTCAAGTTTGATGTTTTACTGAAGTGGAGATTTATGGCTCAGTGTAGGAGAAAAAAACTTATTTTGAGAAAACAGGCTTTAAAAATATGCATTGTAATTGAAATCGATTGACATAAATAGATAAAGCGCTATAAAAGAAATACTTAACAGTGTCTTTTGGGTGTTTACTTTCCACTAGTCTGAAAAAACACTTCCCAAAATCTGCAGTGTCTCCCCTTAAATTATGATTCAATAATCCATAAAACACTTACTCCATTGAAAAAGACAACTTGTTTGAATCAGGAGAGAAATCTTCACAAAACAAGCACCGTTTATAAGCCCAAACAGTCCAAAACAGCTCTAAACAAATATGTGGATGCATTTTGACATGACATGACTTTTTCACTGGAGGAAGCATTATTGATTATGAACTCAATATTTAATGCCATTTACTTAATGTCAATATTTTGGCTGAAAGCAACAGTTTGACATTAGAACATCTTACTGATGGATTTGTTTCTTACAAACATGCAACATTAACTGATTGACTGGAATTGTGTGGATTACTTGTGGATTATTGTGATGTTTTTATCAGCTGTTTGGACTCTCATTCTGATGGCACCCATTCACTGTAGAGGATCCATTGGTGAGCAAGTGATGGAATGCAACATTTTCAAAAAGTTGTATCTCAGCCAAATATTGCCCTATCCTAACAAACATACATCGATGGAAAGCTTATTTATTCTGCTTTCAGACTATGTATAAATCTCAATTAAAAACAGCTGAGTGGTTTATAAATACGAGTGGTTTTGTGGTCCAGGGTCACATATGTTTAGTGACCTCAGCTGTTTATATGCATTGATTTCCATTAAATTAAAAGTAGTTGAATTTCAGAATCCATCTAATAACTAAACACCTATTAATGAAAGTACGAAGCAAAACCTGTTGGAAGCAAAAAATCACAAGCAGTTCAACATCTTTTGTTGGTCCAGAAACAACATTTTCAGCTGTTAGGACTCTCATTCTGACGGCACCCATTCACTGCAGAGGATGCATTGGTGAGCAAGTGATGGAATGCCACATTTCTCCAAATCTGATGAAGAAACAAACTCCTCTACATCTCGGATGGCCTGAGGATGAGCACATTTTCAGCGCGCTTTCATTTTTGGGTGAACTATTCCTTTAATATCAGGCTATATAAAATGAAAACTAATCTTTCAGTAGGAAAAAAAAAACACTATTGCATCTTTTCAACATGCAAAGACTCTGGTATGTAATCAAACAAATTTAATGGAGAAACTGTGACTTTGATATTACAAAGCATAACCTCAGTTGTGTTTGTTACAAAGACAGGCACAGAACGGCATACAGGGGTCCTTCAGCTGTCAGGACTCCTCCTTTAAAAATCACGCTGGAACGGGAAACTACCGTGCAGCCCTTGCTTTATTGCACTGTGCAGATTTTTATTTCTGGGCATCCTGTCAAAAAGCTTTAGATGGTGTAATTATAGTGCTAAATTCCATTGCTGATGTGAAAAGACTTAAATCAGCAACCACAACACGTAGGACGCTAAAGACTCCCTTTGAGTATCAAACTAAAAGCCACTTAGCCTCTACGCTGAACTTGAGTTTACCAACATCGTCCCTGCCTACAAATGTTCCTCATATGAAGTACAGCAGCCTCAAATGCGTTCAGACACTTGAGACACACTTAAAAAGTCTGAATGTCATTGAATTAGACCACAAAATATCTAACAAAAGCTGCTTTTGTCTTCACTAACTTTGCTTTTCTTCACCCTTTTTGCTCAGTGCCATCAATCAACTGGTTATTTTGATATTTGTTTTTAACTGAAAAGCATCTTCTTTACCAGAAATGACACTTGATATTATATGTAATCATCTAAGGCAGTGCCACTCAGACATTTTAAGTGACTTAAGTGTTTAACTACTTTTGGCATCAAATTAAGTGAGTTTTCATAGACGCTCTCTGACTCTCTGTGGTGCATAGTAACAAATCTTGCATCCTTTAATTCACTCTCAAGCTACATCTGAATAACTGAATCAGTGATAAGTCAATAAACAGGGAAATCACTATATAATTAAACTTATACAAACAATAACTCACACCGGCAAAAATAGCAGCGCCTGTGGGCTCCACGGTACAAGAAAAAAATGCTGTGTGGACGAAAGCACCCATTAATGTAATAGGTATTTCTGTGAGGCCTAAAGGTACAATTACATGTGAGTTAATAGACTTTGACAGCATTCTAATTCTATAGAGCATAGACGTACATGTGTGGAATACAGAAACGGGGAATGAACAGACGACTGCATGCTTTTCAAGTCCACTGCACAATGATTGTAGCAATTTCTTCCTGAAAATTTTGCATATCAAGCCCAAAACAAAGCAATTGCAAAACGATGCAATTATACAGCAAAAAAGATGTAATTTGGTGCAGATGTTATTATTTATATGGCTAAAAGGTATGATGAAATTTTGATATTTGATGCTTTGTAATATGAGAAATTGAATCTTTATAACAGTATAGCAGATACTTACATAAACCGAAATATCAGTTATTCTAAATTTCCCATAAACTAAACGTAGAATGCAATTTATGACTTTTAAATGAACCAGAATTTCTCTTAATGCATATTGCATGAAAACACATGCTGTATGTGACCCTAGACCCCAAAATCAGTCTTAAGTATCACAGGTATATTTGTAGCAATAGCCAAAAATACATTGCATGGGTCCAAATTATGCCAAAAATCATTAGGATATTAAATAAAGATCATGTTCTATGAAGATATTTTGTAAATTTCCTACCATAAATACATCAAAACTAAATTCTTGATTAGTAATATGCATTGCTAAGAACTTAATTTGAACAACTTCAAAGGTGATTTTCTCAATATTTTGATTTGTGTGCACCCGTTCAAAAAGTTGTATCTCAGTCACATATATTGTCCTTTCCTAACAAACATACATCAATGGAAAGCTTATTTTTTCCGCTTTCAGATTATGTATAAATACAAAAAAAAAAAAAAAAAAAAAAAATTAACCGGTTTATAAATATATGCATTGATTTCCATTAAATTAAAAAGTAGCTGAATTTCAGAATGCACTGTCCATCCAAAAACTAAACACCTATAAATGAACGTTATTAAACAAAACCTGTTGTAAGAGAAAAATCATAAGCATTTCAACATCTTTTGTTGGTCCTGGAGCAACATTTTCAATCAAAGAAACACAAATCTAACCCTTGCAATCAATTCCTAACCATTAACTACTATTAAGATCAAAGATTAAGCTCCTAAACCCAGCCAGAAGCTTAACCCTAATATCTGGCTGAAGGTTGATCCAGGACATCTGCTCTGAGAAATCACTGTAAGTAACATGTTTGATATACAGTATTACAACAACATCAGCCTTTAAATCACCACATCCACTTCTGTATAAGCGGCACATTAACATACTTTCCTCGTCACGTACTGTGCTTGCCGTCCTAAACCACCTGATTAGGTTATATTAGCTGAGTGCAAATTAATAAACATTAGATAAATACCTCAGTGTTTCCGTGCATCTGATTACGATGCACCATCAATTACAGCAAAGTGACAGATGGTGAAAGCAAATGAACACACACAGCGCCTGCGAGCGCTGGATGGGCCGCGTCTCACCAAAGTCTGTAATCCATAAGAGTCAGCAAAATTTGCTGTGTGGCAAACCCTTGACTTCATTTGGCACCAGCCGATGGGATTTGGGAGCGTAATCTTCTCAGCGCGCGCGCATCCGGCCCCCACTATCCACCTCTGAATAGCAACTGCCCACTTGAGGGGGAATTCAGCCCGCTGTTTATTTGCACGCGCCGTGCGTGTTGTTTTACCAAGCGATTCACTAAAGGAATTATGCAAATAAACTGACGCCACAAATTCACTTACAAAATCTGTCCTACGTGTAATTCGCACAGCGCAATTCCCCATCCAAACCCCGCAGGACACTGATGAACGACCACGGTCTGACTTTCAATGCTGCAATCCAGAAACCTGAATCAGCTGTTTGAAATACAGAAAGTAAAGCACACATCTGGATATATGCATAAATATAACGCTCTTCTACATTATTTGATTATCACTGGATCATTTGGCTATTATACTAATTAGAGAGTAACTTATTCAAAGTAGCAATGCGTCACTATGTTTTTTCCGCAGCGTAACATAAACAGTCTTTTTGTGTATTACGAATGCAAATGTACACCAGTGTTATTTTAGTATAATTGCGATGATATTATAGTTTTTATTAGTATTTTAAATTAGTATTTATCTTTAAATGAACCATTTTCATTTTAGTTTTAATTGAAGGATTAGGTTTTATTTCAACTTTTTCAACTTTTTATTTCAAGTTGTTTTTTTATGTTTATTTAGCTTGTTATTTTTAATTTAGTTTTATCATACATATTTATTTTTATTTGGCGTTGGTTTTATTTCAAGCAATAAACCTGTTTGATTATTTATTTATTTATTTATTTATTTAGATTTTTGTTTTAGTTTTACTTAATTATAGCAACCCTGCATAGTACTGAAACATATTGTCAAATAAATACTAAAACATACTAAATGTTCATATATATTAGTATTTTTAAATTCGTATTTTTCTTTATATGAACCATTTTTATTTTTGTTGAAGGTGTATTTATTTGCTTATTTATTCATTTATTTATTTTTCTTTCAAGTTTTTCAACTTTTTATTTCAAGTTGTTTTATTAAATGTGTTTATTTAGCTTTTTATTTTATTTATTTTTTTATTTATTTTTTGTTGATATTCATTTTCAATTTAATTGATGGTTTGATTTATTTCACATTTTTTCAACTTTCTATTTTAAGTTGTTTTTAATGTTTATTTAGCTTGCTATTTTATATTTAATTTTAGTTTTTGATTATTTGATTCACTGATTTGCTCATTGGTGTAATTAATTCAATAATTTGATTCACTGATTTGCTCATTTGAGTAAATGGCTCAATCATTTGATTCACAAATTCAATCATCCAATTCACTGTTTCAATCATTTGATTCGCTGATTTGATTATTTGATTCACTGTTTCAATCATTTGACTCACTGATTTGATTATTTGATTCACTGTTTCAATCATTTGATTCACTGATTTGCTCATTGGAGTAATGAATTCAATAACTGGATTCAGTGATTCCATCATTTGATTCACTTATTTGCTCATTTGAGTAAATGGCTCAATCATTTGATTCGTAAATTCAATCATCCGATTCACTGTTTCAATCATTTGACTCACTGATTTGATTATTTGATTCACTGTTTCAATCATTTGACTCACTGATTTGATTATTTGATTCACTGTTTCAATCATTTGATTCACTGATTTGCTCATTGGATTAATGAATTCAATAACTGGATTCAGTGATTCCATCATTTGATTCACTTATTTGCTCATTTGAGTAAATGGCTCAATCATTTAATTCACAAATTCAATCATCTGATTCACTGTTTTAATCATTTGACTCACTGATTTGCTCATTTGATTCACTGATTTGCTCATTGGAGTAATGAATTCAATAATTGGATTCAGTGATTCCATCATTTGATTCACTTATTTGCTCATTTGAGCAAATGGCTCAATCATTTGATTCGTAAAATCAATCATCCGATTCACTGTTTCAATCATTTGACTCACTGATTTAATTATTTGATTCACTGTTTCAATCATTTGATTCACTGTTTCAATCATTTGATTCACTGATTTGCTCATTGGAGTAATGAATTCAATAATTGGATTCAGTGATTCCATCATTTGATTCACTTATTTGCTCATTTGAGTAAATGGCTCAATCATTTGATTCGTAAATTCAATCATCCGATTCACTGTTTCAATTATTTGACTCACTGATTTGATTATTTGATTCACTGTTTCAATCATTTGATTCACTGATTTGCTCATTGGATTAATGAATTCAATAACTGGATTCAGTGATTCCATCATTTGATTCACTTATTTGCTCATTTGAGCAAATGGCTCAATCATTTGATTCGTAAAATCAATCATCCGATTCACTGTTTCAATCATTTGACTCACTGATTTGATTATTTGATTCACTGTTTCAATCATTTGACTCACTGATTTGATTATTTGATTCACTGTTTCAATCATTTGATTCACTGATTTGCTCATTGGATTAATGAATTCAATAACTGGATTCAGTGATTCCATCATTTGATTCACTTATTTGCTCATTTGAGTAAATGGCTCAATCATTTAATTCACAAATTCAATCATCTGATTCACTGTTTTAATCATTTGACTCACTGATTTGCTCATTTGATTCACTGATTTGCTCATTGGAGTAATGAATTCAATAATTGGATTCAGTGATTCCATCATTTGATTCACTTATTTGCTCATTTGAGCAAATGGCTCAATCATTTGATTCGTAAAATCAATAATCCGATTCACTGTTTCAATCATTTGACTCACTGATTTAATTATTTGATTCACTGTTTCAATCATTTGATTCACTGTTTCAATCATTTGATTCACTGATTTGCTCATTGGAGTAATGAATTCAATAATTGGATTCAGTGATTCCATCATTTGATTCACTTATTTGCTCATTTGAGTAAATGGCTCAATCATTTGATTCGTAAATTCAATCATCCGATTCACTGTTTCAATTATTTGACTCACTGATTTGATTATTTGATTCACTGTTTCAATCATTTGATTCACTGATTTGCTCATTGGAGTAATGAATTCAATAATTGGATTCAGTGATTCCATCATTTGATTCACTTATTTGCTCATTTGAGCAAATGGCTCAATCATTTGATTCGTAAAATCAATCATCCGATTCACTGTTTCAATCATTTGACTCACTGATTTGATTATTTGATTCACTGTTTCAATCATTTGACTCACTGATTTGATTATTTGATTCACTGTTTCAATCATTTGATTCACTGATTTGCTCATTGGATTAATGAATTCAATAACTGGATTCAGTGATTCCATCATTTGATTCACTTATTTGCTCATTTGAGTAAATGGCTCAATCATTTAATTCACAAATTCAATCATCTGATTCACTGTTTTAATCATTTGACTCACTGATTTGCTCATTTGATTCACTGATTTGCTCATTGGAGTAATGAATTCAATAATTGGATTCAGTGATTCCATCATTTGATTCACTTATTTGCTCATTTGAGCAAATGGCTCAATCATTTGATTCGTAAAATCAATCATCCGATTCACTGTTTCAATCATTTGACTCACTGATTTGATTATTTGATTCACTGATTTGCTCATTGGAGTAATGAATTCAATAATTGGATTCAGTGATTCCATCATTTGATTCACTTATTTGCTCATTTGAGCAAATGGCTCAATCATTTGATTCGTAAAATCAATCATCCGATTCACTGTTTCAATCATTTGACTCACTGATTTGATTATTTGATTCACTGTTTCAATCATTTCATTCACTTATTTACTCATCTAAGTAACTGATTCAATTATTTGATTCATAAATTCAATCATCCGATTCACAGATTCAACTATTTGACTCACGAATTCAATCATCAATTTGTAAAACTCAACTATCAAAGCATTTCAAAGTAACTCAAAACTATTTAAAGCATCTTCAAATCACATTTCAGAGCCAAAAATAAAACAAAACCCGGGTATTAGTTGAGCTATCTTGATAAGCATTAACGCGACACAAGAACAATGCATCTACACTTTCATACATATGTAACAAAACGGGCCTAATTAGCTGTGAAATGAGTGTCGCTCTTGCCGCTCTGTTATATAAGATCATTCACATGCACTACATGCGTTATCCGTGCGGACGGCCATTCTTCTTACTTCCTTCACAAGCGAACACATCCTACATTCATCAGACTCCACAGTGACTCACTGCTATTTCTCATCCTCTTAGGGCCTGAAAAACACACACGCACGAGCACACGCACACGCACACATTCAGGGTCTCACAATAGAGTCTACTTAATTGTTTTCTTACTAAGAGGCAAATTAATTTTCGGGATGTACATCTAATCGCAGCATAGGGAGGGGAGGTAATTTGTTAATGGAACAGAGAGAAAATGGCAGGCCGGCCTCTCTCGCTCGCTCCCTCACGCTGATAAATGACAGAAATCTCCTCACGCACCCATGTCAGTCTTTTGAAGAGAGTCGGGGGGAACTAAAGTGGGTTAAAAAAACACAGTCATTACATATATTTTGCTGTCAGAGCCAAGCAACGAGCGAGAGAGAGGCAGAGGAGAAGCGAAGCCGTATCGCTTTGTTCACCCGGCGGATTCGATAACCCACAGACTTCATTTAATCACTATCTCGCTGTTCCCCCTGAGGTCCTCTCCGCCTCCTCCGGGACCGTTCTGCCTCTGTTTAAGCGCTTTTAATTACGCTTTAACTACAGCCTAATCGCACTAACTTTGTCCTGACGAAGCACTTACAAAAATATCCCCGCCCCACCTCTTAACCGGCCACCAATATAGAAACCCCAGCAGCACAACCGCCGGATCGTCAATCAATCTCCTGTACAATCAGAAACAGATCAACATAGCACAAAAGCATACTAAATATCAACTAATCTGCTGATTCAGATATCTTAATTGATGTGACATCTGCGTAATGCTATCTAACATTAATCAAAACACAAACCGACAGGAACAAAAATAAGTAAAAATAACGTATAGATTTTAATCTGTTTCAGTGTTGTTTTTGAGTAATTGTTATCTTAATTAGTTTCTAAATCTAAAGCGATGTATACGAATTGAGAAATCCATATCAGGGACGTTTCATTTAGTTTATTTGAACTTTTTTAATAGGAGTTTGCTTAATAACGTGGAATCAGTTGAAGGTTTGGGGTCAGCAAGAAGAAATTAATATTTTTGTTATACTGAGCAAGGATGGATTACATTGATCAAATAAATGCTGTTCTTTTGAACTTTTTACTCATCAAATAATTCTCAAACAGTTTCCACAAAAACATGAAGCAGCACAACTGTTTTCTGAAAGGAATGATTTCTGAAGGATCGTGTGACACTGAAGACTGGAGTAATGATGCTGAAAATTCAGCTTTGTATCACAGGAATAAATTACATTTTAACATGTATTCACATAGTAAACTGTTTTTTTTAAATCATAATATATTTTACTGTTTTACTGTTTTATACATTAAATAAATTCATCCTTTGGTGAGCATAAGAGACTTCTTTCAAAAACTGTTTCTGAAGGATCGTGTGACACTGAAGACTGGAGTAATGATGCTAAATATTCAGCTTTGATCACAGGAATAAATTACAATTTAACATATTTCCACACAGAAATCAGCTATTTTTAATTCATAATATATATTTACTGTTTTAACTGTATTATATGTTAAATAAATGCATGCTTTGGTGAGCATAACATACTTCTTTAAAGAATTTCTGAAGGACCATGTGACACTAAAGACTGGAGTGATGATGCTGAAAATTCAGCTTTGCATCACAGGAATAAATTACACTTGAAAATGTATTCACATATTAAACAGTTGTTTTAATTCATAATATATTTTACCATTTTTACTGTATTATACATTAAATAAATGCATGCTTTGGTGAGCATAAGAGACTTCTTTAAAAAACGATTTCTGAAGGATCATGTGACACTGAAGACTGGTGTAACGATGCTGAAAATTCAGCTTTGATCACAGGAATAAATTGCACTTTAACATGCATTCACATAGTAAACTGTTATTTTAAATCATAATATATTTTACTGTTTTTACTGTGTTTTAAATCAAATAAATACAACTTTGATGAGCATAAGCGACTTCTTTCAAGAACAATTGCTGTATCATGTGACACTGAAGACTGGAGTAATGATGCTGAAAATTCAGCTTTGATCACAGGAATAAATTATATTTTACATTATATCTAAATAGAAAACATTTATTTGAAATTGTAAAAATATTTCAAAATATTACTGTTTTTACTGTATTTTTTATAAAATAAACACAGTCTCTGTGAGTATAAGAGATGTCTTTCATAAACATTGCACCAAACGGCAATTTACTAGCTTTTGAAGTGGTAAAGTCAAATCGATTTCTCTTGAATTGGTAATAATTGTCATAAATAGAATATTGCACACAAGTTGCATGGAATATGTCAGGAGTGATGTTTTAAAGCTAAAAACCTCAACTTACCTACAACTTTTCTTTTGCTGCCTTGCCAGCGCTGCTGCTTCATACAAGAAATGCAAATCTTGTTCCAGCAGCTATTTAACTAACAAAGCACTTATGAAAACAGCCACGCCCAACCTGCTAACCATCCTGAATATATATCAGCTGCTGGAACAGATACTGAACACACACACACACACACAGGAGCGCTGCTCAGCGAGCTCTAATGGTCTATTGTGTTAGCTGTAATAGCAAGGCCAGATCCAGCAAGTGAAGAAGTGCCTTCCTCAAAGTCGTCATGGAGACAGAGGCGCCGGCGTTCGGCTAAAATACTAAAAGTCTGAGAAAAAGCCCAGAGATATGGCCTCTCCCACACATTTCTCCCATTATATCTAACTTTGTGTGAACTCGTGTCACTGAAAAAAATGAACGACCATTTTGTGTAGTTGTCTTTTTGTGCAGTTGTGTTTTCTCAGCAAACCCAGTCAAATGCATGTTTGGACGTCAGATGTGATTTGCTGCAACCTGGAATTAATACTGCACATCTTCAAAAAACAGATAGTACGGTGCCCGCCAGGGGACACCTTCGGTTCACTTATGTTTGTCGTGGCCACGAGATATTAATTCGTGGGAACATGATATTATGTTGTGGCCACGAGATATTAATTCGTGGGAACGTCATATTAACTCGTGGGAACGTGATATTATGTCGTGGCCACGAGATCATTTTGTCGAGGTAACGACATCCTTATGTCGTGGCCACAAGATGCGATGATGAGGGAACGAGATCCATTTCTCGTGGCCACGACTTCTTATGTTGAGGAAACAACATGCATTTCTCGTGGGCACGAGTTTTAATGCATAAACAAACCTGCGTGACCATAGTAACCCTGGATTAGCCTATCAGAGATAGGTTTATTAATATTTAATTTTTAATTAAGAAATTATTATATTAATTGTTACAGAAATTAATACAATATTAAATTATTATTAACAATGGGCGATGCTGTATATGCGAATGCTGATGCTGTCTGTGCGCGATGTAGACATGTATGCATCCCACAGTCTTATTATCTCCTCTTTCCGTAATATTTGTAGGCTATTATTAGTTTATATTCGTTATTTTCCCCTTCATTTCGATCTCTTTACTTATACGTTCTGAATGTAGGTTCTATACCTGGAATTTTTACTGGAATGCAGTTCAAAGGCTGAATTGAACATATATTGTATTTTATTTAGTCTAATTAATAGACAAATATATTTTATTTAGTCTAATTAATAGACAAATATAGTGTTTCAGTGAGAGTAAATTATTCATGTAGTTTCATCTGGAAATCATTTATCGTCACACCGTAAAATAGGCCTACATGACATTTCTATTAACTGATCGTCTTTTTTCCGTATTTGTATTATTATTATCGTCATCATTATTATAATAATAATTATTATTGTATATATTTTTATTTTCATTTATATTCGTTTCACTACGTGAATGATTCATTCGTCAGTGAACAGTATAGTATTATATAGTCTAGTATAGACGAAACAAAATAAAAATATGTTCAATTCAACCTTTAAACTACATTCCAGTCAAAATCAGTCATGTCATTTCCATATACGTTAAGTAAAGAGATGAAAATGAAGGGGGAAACGAATATAAACGAAAATAAATAAATATATAGGCCTACAATAATGGGCTAATTATAATAATTAATAATAATAGAAATTATTAAAAATAAAAATAAAATAAAATAGGCCTATTTTACGGTGTGACGATAAATGATTTCCAAATGAAACTACGTGAATAATTCACTCTTCACTGAAACACTATATTTGTCTATTAATTAGACTAAATAAAATACAATATATGTTAAATTCAGCCTTTGAACTGAAAAAATCCCAGTCATAGAACCTACATTCAGAACGTTAAGGAGATCGAAATGAAGGGGGAAATAACGAATATAAACGAATAATAAAAATATTACGGAAAGAGGAGGATCAGTTAATGGACAAGACTGTGGGATAAAATGTTTCCTGTAGGGCTATTTTATTTGATGTACTTTATGTAATATTTATTCATGATAAACTTTTGAATATACTGTCTACATCGCACACAGACAGCATTGGCATATAGCCTACAGCATCGCCCATTGTTAATATAATAATTTAATATTGTATTAATTTCTGTAACAATTAATATAATAATTTCTTAATTAAAAATTAAATATGAATAAACCTATCTCTGATAATCCTGGGTTACTATGGTCACGCAGGTTTGTTTATGCATTAAAACTCGTGCCCACGAGAAATGCATGTTGTTTCCTCAACATAAGAAGTTGTGGCCACGAGAAATGGATCTCGTTCCCTCATCATCGCATCTTGTGGCCACGACATAAGGATGCCGTTACCTCGACAAAATGATCTCGTGGCCACGACATAATATCACGTTCCCACGAGTTAATATGACGTTCCCACGAATTAATATCTCGTGGCCACAACATAATATCATGTTCCCACGAGTTTATATGTCGTGGCCACGACAAACATAAGTGAACCGAAGGTGTCCCCTGGCGGGCACCGTAAGATAGATATGCTGTGGATATAGAAATTACAAAAGGTTGCATGCAAGGTCGTGCATTACAGTTATTTTGCAGCAACACTTAACAATCAGGTTTCATTTGTTAACTAAGTACAGTGCCTTGCAAAAGTATTCATTTTTTTCACATTTTGTTTTGTTGCAGCATTATGTTAAACTGCTTTAAATTACTTTTTTTTCCACATCAATCTACATCTCCTACACCATAATGACAAAGCACAAAGTTGTTTGTAACAACTTTGCAAATTTATTAGAAATAAAAAAACTGAAAAGATCCCATTGCATAAGTATTCATACCCTTTTCTGGGACACTCGAAATCTAGCTCAGGAGCATTCATATTGCTTCTAGATGTTCCTACACTTGGAGTGGAGTTAAACTGTGGCAAATTCATTTGAATGAGTCTGATTTAGAAAAGCACACACCTCTCAGAAAAGGTCTAACAGCTGAAAATGCATATCAGAGCAAAAACCAAGGGGTCAAGATAACTGCCTGTAGAGCTCAGTGACAGACTTGCGTTAAGACAATGATCTAGGGAAGAGTTCAGAACAAAATCTGCTGCACTGAAGGTTGACAGAAGCATTATCCATAATGGAAGACGACTGGAACAACTAGGACTCTAGAAAATGTCTGCCAGCCCCCATCCAAGCTGACAGAGATGGAGAGGTGAAAAGGTGAGGCAAAGAATGGCAGATAACTGCCAAATGCAGATGTGCAAAGCTTGTCACATCAGACCCAAAAAGACTTGAGGCTGTAAAGGTGCTTCAACTATGTAGATAAGGGTATGAATACTTATGCAATGTACTTATTTCAGTGTTTTATTTTTAATAAATTAGTAAAATTTGCAAATCAGGTTTTTGCTCTGTCATTATTATGGTGTATGGAGTGTAAACTGATGTGGGGAAAAACTCATTTAAATCAGTTTAACATAATGCTGCAACAAAACATGAAAAAAAAATGAAGGCGCTGTACATAAACTAACAATGAAAAATACTTCTTGCATCACAAGAATAAATTACATTTTACTATATATTCAAATATGAAACACATTTTAAATTGCAATAACATTTCATAATATTACAGTTTTTTATGGTATTTTTTTATAAAATGAATGCAAAATGAAATCTATAAAATAAATGAAATCAATAAAATATAAAAATAAACAACAACAGGTTGCATGCATTAAAGTTATTTTGCAGCAACACTTTACAATAATGTTTCATTTGTTAAGTATATATATAAAATAACAATGAAAAATGCTTCTTGCATCACAAGAATAAATTGCATTTTACAATATATTCTAATATGAAACACTTATTTTAAACTGCAATAATATTTCATAATATTACAGTTTTTACAGTATTTTGTAGTAAAATCAATGTAAAATAAAATCTATAAAATCTATAAACATAAAAATAAACAACAACAGGTTGCACGCAAGGTTGTGCATTACAGCTTTTTTCCAGCAACACTTAACAATAAGGTTTCATTTGTTAACTTAGTATTTAAACTAACAATGAAAAATACTTCTTGCATCATAAGAATAAATGACTTTTTACAATATATTCTAATATGAAACTCTTATTTTAAATTGCAATAATATTTCATACTATTACTGTTTTTTTACAGTATTTTTAAAATAAAATTAATGTAAAATAAAATATATAAATGCATTTACTATTATTTATTAAGTATGTATTAAGAGTTTTTTTAACCATAATATGTTTTCTTTTACTATTTGAAATATTTATTTTATATTTAAATGTAAATTCAAATATGTATTTACTTATATTACAATATATTATACAATATATCTTAATTTTGTTCACAGTAAGTTTCCTCACTATTTCAAAATTTTAATAACATTTAACATATGAAATTTACAGTTTTAGAAGTGAAAAAGTATTTTTAGTCAACAGTGAAAAACCATAAACTATTTTATATACTCTCATATTACTCTTTTTTTTTTCAAATCAGTCATGTACATTCAGGTTTTACATTGCTTATGTTTTTATTTTGTAAAATTATTGTTGTTGCTGCATTATTTTAGTTTGTATTTTAGTGTGTTATCATGATGCTGTTTTGTAGTTGTGTTAAAGAATATACATTTTTCTATTGAACATTTTATCTGTATAACCGAAAATTTTGGGGCAATAATTTTTTTCTGGAAACAAATGGACCTCAGATAATATGAACTAAAAGAAAAATAAAATAATAATAATAATAATAATAATAATAATAATAATAAAAAAAGAAAATAAATAAATAAAATTAAAAATAAAATAAATAAACAAACGAATGAATTAATTAATTAATTAATAAAAAAGTGCATGTTTATTAAAAAACATTAACAAAGATGAATAAATATCGTATCTCATTGCTAGATGATATCAGTTAATTGATGTTAACTAAAGGGACCTTGTAAATTTTTACCCATCTCATCATTTGCAAATGTCTTATGGAAAGAAAGGAATCTGCATTCAGTGACTGTGTGAGTTTCTTTATTCCATGCATATCTGCCATTCTCAAAGAGAAACAAATAACCTTCTGATGCATGTAATGCCTGCAATTTACATGAGGAACACGTCGCCAGAGAAATCTGAGGAAAGGACACACTTGTGAAACAACAAACAAAATAAAAAAAGTGAGAAACAACATCCAGCGTTTAAGTCGACGTGAAATCATTAATGAGCTTATTTACTTCTAATGCATTTCTAATGCATGTTCCTCGTCTTATTTTGAGCGATTCATCACTGTATGTTATTATAAAGGAAATCAGATAACATTCAGGTCGGAATCACTTTAATCCAAGTCCAATATTATTTCTTGTTTGACTCTAAAATGCATCAGATTTAGATTAGTTTTTGTTGTTATTCAATTGCAGCACTGCACACAGATCACACAAACAGACATGCGTGAAAAGTGTGTGTGATTTAGAAGTGATTTGCAAGCTCTTATGCTTTACTACAGATAAGTGGCAGTAAGTATTGTGCTGCACTTTTTTACATTTTAATCTAATATTTACATTTTATTTCGTATTTATTGTCAATTTTAGTAATATTTATAAACACTATTATAGTACTTATAAATATTTAGAATTTGCTTTTATTTTTTAATTTTCAGTTTTAATTTTATGTTCTTTAGTCATGTCTATTTTTGATTTAAGGCAACACTTAATTTTCATTTATTTATTTTTTTTAAGTTTACATTTTTTAATCTAATATGTATATGGTATTATTTTGCAGTAGGTTATTCATTTATAATTAACAGTTTGAAATTTTTATTTTACTAATTTTATGTGATTTTGTGATTTCTATTTAAGGCAACACTTAATTTTAATTTTTAAGTTTAATTTTTTTTAAGTTTACATTTTTAATCTAATATTTATAGTTTATTATTTTGCAGTAGGTTTATATATATATATATATATATATATATATATATATATATATATATATATATATATATATATATATATTATATATATATATATATATATATATATATATATATATATATATATATAT
>NC_133372.1:44745961-44843902 GCF_049309525.1 Garra rufa
TTGCTTTGCATTGCATTATAAAAAAAATAAAATACATTTTATTTTACTTCAATTTTTATTTTATTTTATTGCATTGCATTGCATTATAAGATCATATCAGAAATTTAATTTTACTTAAAGTAAATCATTTTATTTTATTAACAGGGATTATTTCATCCATCTAAAATAACTTTTTTATTTTATTTTATTTTTGCATTGCATTGCATTATAAGACAAAATAAGACATTTTATTTTACTTAAAGTTAATCATTTTATTTCATTTTTTTATTGCTTTGCATTGCATTGCATTATAAGAAATTAAAATAAGTTTTATTTTACTTGAAGTAAATTGTATTTTTATTTTATTGCATTGCATTATAAGACAATATAATATTTTTTATTTTACTTAAAATAAATAATTGTATTAGATTTTATTTTATTGCATTGCATTTTAAGAAATTAAAATCCATGTTATTTTACTTATAGTAAATTTTACTTTATTTTAATGCAAAAAATTAAATAATATTTTACTTAAAATTATGCCTATTTGTATTTATTTTATAATTTTATTGTATTGTAAAAAATAATTATTTTATAAATGTATACCATTTTATTTATTTTATTAATTTTATAAATTACAATTGAATTTAATATAACTGTACTGCATTAGGACAATATAAGATATTTTATTTTATTTTATTGCTTTGCATTCCATTGTATTACGAGAAATTAACTTAAATGTAATTTAACTTAGAGCAAATTTTATTTTATTTTAATTTCATTGTATTGCATTGCACTATACGACAACAATTTAGTTAAACTAAATAATTTTTATTTTATTTTATTCCATAAAATGCTAAAATAACTAATGGTGTCGAGTTAAGTCTAAGGACAAAAAAAAAAAAAAAAAAACACTACAGCATATTAATAATTAATTTGTTATATTATGCTTGCATTTTATTATAATTATTATTTTATTATTAGACAATTATTGAAATGAAAATATGTAAGATTGTGGAAGTAAATTGGGTTGCAAACAGCTATTTATCATCGACCGGAAAGACTATAATGTCCAGGTGCATGATGGGATGTCATTTCATTACATTCACTGTCTCTACAAGTGCTGTGATTGTGGCAAGGTACGGTGATGCAGCAGATGGAAATACTAAAGATCAACCAGCCTGGTCCTTTTACATTCCCTCACTCTCCCTTCCTAATCTGGTGTCTGAGCGCCGCAGTTCCTCTCTGAACGACTTTGTTCCTACTTGTAGAAGATAAAGTCGATCTCACTCGACTTGAGGCTTTTAGTCAGAGGACATGCTTGTTTCAGCTTAGCTTTTCATCAGCTTCCTTTGACTGCCTCAGTTCAGGTTTAGCCAGCCGTACCGCGTGTCCCCGCCGGGGCACCATACATCACCTCCCCGCAACCTGAGGAGAGAGGTCGAGCCAGGACTCTCATTTATTATTTAAATGGGGTGATTTTTTTTCGTCTCGGGCATATTTTCACTGCATGTAGTGAATCTGAGCTTTGACATTGAGGTTAATGTTCCTGTCAAGCACATTTAAGACAAATTCGCCAAGGATATCATAGGGGAATAGGTAAAGCTGCGGAAATGTGCTTGGACATTTACATATTACCTGACTGAACTGTGATTTAGGAACAGGTGAATCTCACATAAACATGCAAAGGTTATATTTCACCAATAAAAAATTATTGCATTGCAAGAAATTATATTTTACTTAAAATTATGCCTATTTTTATTTATTTTATTGCATTATAAAAATAAATTATTTTATAAATGTATACAATTTAATTTTATTAAATACAAGTTAATCTAACTGCATTGCATCACAGAAAATATATATTTTACTTTTATTTGCATTGCATTGGATTTTTTATTTATTTTTTTTATTTTATTGCATTGTAAAAATACATTTTGTAAATGTATTCAATTGTATATATTTTACCAATTTGAGAAAATACATAAATTTAACTGCATTGCATCACGAAAGATTTTATGTTTTGTTTTACTTTACTGAAAAAAGATTTCACCTAAAACTGTGCTTTTATTTATTTTATTATTTTTTTGCATTGTAAAAAAATTATAAATGTATACAATTTCATCTATTTTATTAATTTTGTAAAATACATGTTAATTTACCTGCATTGCAGCACAGAAAGTTGATATTTTATTTTACTTCACTTAAAAAAAGGTTTGACCTAAAACTGTTTATTTAATTTAATTTAATTTATTGCAAAAAATAAATTATTTTTTACTTAAAATAATTCCTATTTTTGTTATTTTATTGCATTGTATATAAATAAATAAATAAATTTTTATAATTGTATATATTTTATTAATTTTATAAAATACTTTAAAAAAATTTAACTGCATTGTATCACAAAAAAACTTAACTTAAAAATTTTACTTTGCAAAAATACATATTTTTAAAATTTCATTTCATTGCATTGCATTACATCACATTACACTTCATTGCAAAAAAGAAATTATTTGAGAAATTGTATTTATTTGGTTAATTTTAAAATAAAATTTAATTTAATTTAACTCCATTGCATTGCAAAAAAGACTTTATATTTTACTTTACATTGCAAAAAGAAAATATTTGACCTAAAACTGTGCTATTTTATTTATTTATTTATTTGCATTGCATTCCTTTGCATTGCAGTATATTGGTCCAGGGGCATGACATGACAGAATTATAGAAAGTAACTTGCTATTAGTGTTTAGGAAGAACATATTCATTAACATAATGTTAGAAGTCCTATATTATGTGTTAAGAAATGATGAAGCACAAACAAAATCTGCGCCTCAAACGTTTCAGACTACAGTACATTCCGCAGTATGTAAAATTATTTTCTTAGTGCTCTGAAATTAGACTCAACACAGTCCAGTCTCCCCAGAATAGACTCTGAAGCATGAAGTCTAAATCCAAATGAAATCTTCTAAAATCCAGTTGCAGTTTTCATAGGTGGACGCAGTCCTCCGGGGCTCCTCGTACGTTTCGCCGTTCAACCTCTTAGCCCCATTTTAATTGGGTAATAGGCAAAAAGATGTTTTTACAAGGATCAGAGGAAAAAGCAATCAGACAGAAGTTTCACAGAGTAAGAATAATTAAAATACACTCTTACCTGTTATGAATTGCCTGTTGAAGCATGGAAGTGCTGAATGGACATTTGGAGGGCGTTTAGTGATTTGGGCCATGAAGAATTACAAATCAGCATATCCACTCCAGCAGCTCTCTGTTTCGCTTACAAAAAGTACCATGGTATTACTATGAGGGTTTTTTTGGACATATTACCATAGTATTGTTCAAAGCACCATGCAAATACCATAGTATAAAAGTAGTTGTGTACTCAAAGTTTACTACTGTCTCAATAAGTTTTGAAACAGTATACAAGAAGAGATTTGTGACCCTGGACCACAAAACCAGTCATAAGGTTAAATTTTACAAAACTGAGATGTATACATCATATGAAAGCTCAATAAATAAGCTTTCTATTGATGTATGGTTTGTTAGGATAGGACAATATTTGACTGAGATACATCTATTTGAAAATCTGAAATCTAAGGGTGCAAAAAAATCAAAATACTGAGAAAATCACCTTTAAAGTTGTCCAAATTAAGTTCTTAACAATGCATATTACTAATCAAAAATTACATTTTAATAGGTTTACAGTAGGAATTTTACAAAAAATCTTCATGGAACATGATCTTTACTTAATTTCCTAATGATTTTTGACATAAAAGAAAAATCAATAATTTTTACCCATACAATGTATTTTTGGCTATTGCTACAAATATACCCCAGCGACTTAAGACTGGTTTTGCGGTCCAGGGTCACATTTTTTTATATATGTCATGGGATTGAAAATGTGCATGCAAAGAATGAACAATGTTTGTTAGGACAGGCAGAATATTCCGTTTAATTACGTCTGGTGACTAAGCAATTGCACAGCTGAATATTCACTACCTGCTCTCATCTTTACGAGGTGCGCAAGTTGGTTATTCTCAGATTTACATGAAATCAGGACCTCAGCTGGCCTGTATTCTTCTGAGGTCAAGCCTTCATTTTACAGCCACTTTTTGTAACAGACTTTTAACGACTTACTATATTTTTCTTCGTAGCGGCGGTTAAGCACAGCAAAAGTTTATGAAAGAGAGAGGTAAATTATTTCAGACAGGCGCCTAATAAAAAGGATCTCATAGCTCATATTTCAGCAAGCATTAGTCTATGTTCTCTGAGCTGTGCGCAAGCGAATGAGAAATACCTGATGGAGTTTTGGCTGGTGTGCCGTTTCCATTTATAATGAATGTTTAAATACAGAAGCACCTTATTTTACAGTCTGCCGAGGGGGAAAAAATCATGTTTGATTTATTTAAGTGTCAAATGAAAGGAATAATATGTGTGCACATGCAAAATAAAGTACATTTTTACATTTTCCCAAGTAAACAGTGCTTGAGTTGTGTGAAAATTGTTGCAGTAATGCTAGGAGTTGTTCATATTTATTTTATTTTATTTTATTTAGTTTTATTTTATTGCATTGCATTGCATTTTATTGCTTTGCATTGCATTGCATTGCATTGCAGACAGATAAAAAATTACATTATACATTGTCTATTTTGTTTTTTTAATGTAATATAATTGCATGGCAAAACTTAAAATTATTTAACATTTTTTTATTGTATTGCATTACAAAAAGAAAAAAAAATTCAGCTTTATTTATTTTATTGCATTGCATTGCTTTATTTTGCATCAGAAAGTGATGCTCATTTTCTCCAACATTCAGTAGAAATATATGACAATTTCACCAGTTTTGTGGATTCAGACAGTCAGAGAGAGAGAGAAAGATAATGGGATAGAAAGATAGAACAGTGTTTAGGCAAATTTCACTCTCTATTCTTGGAGGGTTTTATGAAGAATCACTGTAACACTCTCAATTCAGATATGGAGTTAAACACCATGGGCCGATGGGCGAAACCGCCTCTGCGTGTTTGATCTTTCCAGGGCTGATTTACATTTGCAGAGCCCGCCGCTTAATCTACCCATTTGTCCTATCAAATGAAATAGTGAAATGAGAAGGAGAGAGAGGTCAGAGATTTAAAAAAGTGGTTTTCAGAAAAGTTTCGAACCAAATATTGGATCTTTAGCAAGTTTCATATTGCTCAAGATTCTTTAGAGACCCTTGATGGTAAAACTAGATGTTTATGTTTTACGAAGAGAATGCTGCTTGTGAATGCAACCCTTGTGTGTTTTGTGTTTTGGGTGGTTGCCAGGATAGAGCTATTGGAAAAATGGATGAAGGAGAAAATTGACAGTTTCATATTGCACTTGAGTCTAGAGAGAGTAATTGATGTTAAAAACTAGAGTTTTATGAGGAAAATGAAAGTGTTTCTTGCTTGTGCGAGAAAAATGTGTGTGTTTTGGGTGGTTGCCAGGCTGTTATAGTTTTACGTGTTTCCTTAAAATACAGAGTGTTTGCTGTTTATGCATGCAAAATGTGTGATTTTTATATCTATAAAGAAAATGCTGCTTGTGCATGCGATTTTTTTAAGATTTACCAAGAAACTACTGCTTGTGCATGCAAAACATATTTGATTTGATTTAGAAAGACAATTCTGCTTTTGCATGCAAAACTTGTGTGTGATTTTTATATTTATAAAGAAAATGCTGCTTGTGCATGCAAAGCTTGTGATTTTTATATTTACTAAGAAAATACTGCTTGTGCATGCAAAATGTATTTGATTTTTATATTTAAAAAGAAAAATGCTGCTTTTGCATGCAAAATTGTTCGATTTTTAGATTTATATAATAATACTTAATACTAAATAATTTAAAGATTTACTAAGAAAGCATGCACAGATTTACTAAGAAGCATGCAAAACTTGTTTGATTTTTATATTTAAAAAGAAAATGCTGTTTGTGCATGCTAAAAGTATTTGATTTTTATATTTAAAAAGAAAATGCTGTTTGTGCATGCTAAATGTATTTGATTTTTATATTTAAAAAGAAAATGCTGTTTGTGCATGCTAAATGTATTTGATTTTTATATTTAAAAAATCCTGCTTTTGCATGCAAAATTGTGCGCTTTTTATATTTATATAATAATACTTAATACTAAATAATTTAAAGATTTACTAAGAAAATACTGCTTGTACAAGCAAAACGTATTTGTGACCCTGGACCACAAAACCAGTCTTAAGTCGCTGGGGTATATTTGTAGCAATAGCCAAAAATACATTGCATGGGTCAAAATTTTTGATTTTTCTTTTATGCCAAAAATCATTAAGAAATTAAGTAAAGTTCATGTTCCATGAAGATTTTTTGTAAAATTCCTACTGTAAACATATCAAAATGTAATTTTTGATTTGTAATATGCATTGTTAAGAACCTAATTTGGACAACTTTAAATGTGATTTTCTCAGTCTTTTCGATTTTTTTGCATCCTCAGATTTCTGATTTCAAATAGATGTATCTCAGCCAAATATTGTCCTATCCTAACAAACCATACATCAATAGAAAGCTTATTTATTGAGCTTTCATATGATGTAAAAATCTCAGTCAAATGTCAAATTTAACCTTATGACTGGTTTTGTGGTCCAGGGTCACATTTGATTTTTATATTTAAAAAGAAAATGATGCTTATGCACGCAAAACTTGTGTGATTTTTAAGCAAAGCATTCGATTTTTAATATTTATAAAGAAAATGTTGCTTTTGCATGCAAAATTGTGTGATTTTCATATTTATAAAGAAAATGCTGCTTGTGCATGCAAAACATATTTGATTTGATTTAGAAAGACAATGCTGCTTTTGCATGCAAAACATGTGTGATATTATATTTATAAAGAAAATGCTGATTGTGCATGAAAAACTTGTTTTGGTTGGTTGCCAGGATGTTATATCTAATGTATATCTAATGTAGTTGCTAAGTTGTTTTAACATGTTGCTATGCATAGGTGCTCTCTCACTGTCCTTCATGAACAGGTTCATGAAAACTAACTATTTTTATCCATTCATTTAACAACCTTCCCTGCAGCTTATTTAAAAAAGATACAGTAATAATGCCAAAAATATTACATTATACATGTTCCTGCAGATGCTATTTCTATCTTTGTGGTTTTGTACATCCATTCCTCCTCTCTAGTCTCTGTAAGGCTCCCGCCGCAGACGGTTAACAAACGCCTCCTGCGAGGGACTTTGTAGATAGATGCTGTTTTGCCCAGCAGTTTTTCTGGAGCAGCAGCCGTGTGCTATCTATACTTCACCAGAAGGCCAGTTCACTGACCTGCTATTGGATATTTGACGGTTCCACATCTAATATCCCATTACTGTAGAATGTTTCTGTTTCTGCTGCGCTAAATCTGTCATTCTGCCTCTGCCCAGTGTGAACGTGATTTACCATATGGTGCTAAAGGCTGGCGTCGGTCGCCCTGGCATGGGTGATGAACTTGAGGTAGCCGTCAAGGGCCTGCAGTGAGGATGTGTCTGTATGTCTGCGCTTATGAGTGTGTGTGTACGTGTGTTTCTGAAACTGAAGCATCTGTGAGCCAGCGGGGAGCGTGAAGCGGCCGCAGCACGATACAGACAGCGCTGGTCGTCATAGAGTTAGCTGTAGGTGTTACTCAAGGGCCGGTGGAAACGACAGTAAGTGTGGTTGCAGGTTAGTGAGTGTTAACAGAGTGGTAGTGGCTGAAGGACCTTGTAAGTGTTTTTTTCTTTTCTTTCTTTTTTTTTTTCTGGGCCTTTTTACTTCTCCAGGGCTTTTATCATGTTTTCAATGCCAATGGCAGCCACATAGAAAAGAGTCTTTGTTTTTTTTTTTTTTTTTTTTTGCAAGATGTAAAAGGTTGGTGCAAATGTCAGAGCAAGCCTTTTCTACAAATTGATTTCAACACATGTGCACATTTTGGTCATAGAAAATAAAAGGAAGGTGAAACAGGATGGCACCAGGATGGGAGAGAAAAAATCGTGCTTTGATTAAAAAAAGTATGTCATAATTAAATTACATTTTTTATTTATTTAATAAAAATAATTATTTTGAGATAAAAGCCAAAATTATAACATGCTAATTCATAATTATGGGTTGTAATTATGAGGCATAGTCATACTACTACCACTACTACTAATAATAAACATTTAGTCTTTTATCTCATAATATCCAACTTTTTTAAACTTATGTTTTTTTTTTACTTTGCATAATTTAAACATTTTATCTCATAATTATGACCTTTTATCTCATAATTTTGAGTTTCTCATAATTATGACTTTTTTGTCAGAATCTTTACTTTTATCATCATGATTTGTCATAATTTAGAATTGTCATAAATTTGACTTCATCTCATAAATTCTAAAGTCTTTTTATCTCATAGTTTCATGTTTATTTCATAATTATGACTTTTTATCTTATGTCAGAATCTGTACTTTCCTCCTCATCATGATTTGTCATAATTTATAATTTGTCATAATTATGACTTCATCTCATAAATTTGTCTTTTTATCTCATAATTTCGAGTTTCTCATCATTATTACTTTTTATCCAATAATTATGACTCGGTATGTCAGAATCTTTACTTTTCTTTTCATCATGATTTGTCATAATTTATATTTTTCCTCATAATTTTGATTTCATCTTATGTCTTTTTATCTATAGTTTCATGTTTATCTCATAATTATGACTTTTTATCTTATTATTATGACTCAGTATGTCAGAATCTTTACTTTTCTCATCATCATGATTTGTTATAGTTTATCATTTTTATCAGACTTTTGATTTAATATCATAAATGTCTTTTTATCTCATAATTTTAGGTTTAAATTATAATTATGACTTTTTATCTTATTATTATGACTCAGTATGCCATAATCTTTACTTTTCCCATCATCGTGATTTCTCATCATTTCGATTTAATCTCATAAATGTCTTTTTATCTCATAATTTTGAATTTCTCATAATTCTGACTTTTTATCTGACTTATGATTTGCCATAACTTTCTCAGAATTTTGAGTTTATCTCATAAAAATGATATCAATTTTGACTTTTTCTCAGTTATGACGATCATAATTTAGAATTTTTTCTCATGATTTGTGTCATAGTTTTGACTTTTTATTTCAGAATTGATTATCTCATAATTGTATTTTCATCTCATACGTTTGACTTTATCTCATAATTATGATATAATTAATATGATTTTTATTTAGAAAATGCTGCTTGTACATGCACAACTTGTGATTTTTTTAATTTATAAAGAAAATGCTGTTTGTACATGAAAAACATTAGATTTTTTATATTTAAGAAGAAAATGCTGCTTTTAAAGAATCTACTAAGAAAATACTGCTTGTGCATGCAAAACATATTTGATTTTTATATTTAGAAAGAAAATGCTGCTTTTGCATGCAAAATTGTGATTTTTATATTTATAAAGAAAATGCTGCTTATGCATGCAAAATTGTGTGATTTTTGTTTATAAAGAAAATGCTGCTTGTGCAGGCAAAACTTGTATTTGATTTTTAATATTTGAAAAGAAAATGCTGCTTTTGCATGCAATTTTTTTTTTAAATTAAAAAAATACTGCTTGTGCAAGCAAAACGTATTTGATTTTTAATATTAAAAAAGAAAATGGTGTTTTTGCATGCAAAACTTGTGTGATTTTTATGTTTATAAAGAAAATGCTGCTTGTGCAGGCAAAACTTGTATTTAAAAAAAAAAAAAGATTTATTAAGAAAATACTGCTTGTGTAATTATAATTAACTAATTTTTCTCAGTTATGACGATCATAATTTAGATTTTTTCTCATCATGATTTGTGTCATAATTTTGACTTTTTATTTCATAATTGATTATCTCATCATTGTATTTTCATCTTATACTTTTGAGTTTAGCTCATAATTCTGATATAATTATATCATATATTATATAATTTTGAATTGAATTTCATAATTTCAACTTTTTAGTCTTATAATTAGGATTTACTGTAGCATGCTTGTATAGACTGGAGCGGATATGCATATACTAATCAAGTGTTCTCATGCCGATCAGCTTTGAAGCAGATTAGTTCCACAACCAGTCGAGTTAACCTGATAAATGATCTTTTGTAATGAAACCTGTGCTGGTTTGCTTGTTTAAGCTTGTTTAACGGTGATTGATAACCGGCCAGACCACAATAGATGAGAGACTGGAAGAGTAATTCAGCATGGAGCGGTTTGTATTGACATTATCATTTGTACTGTTTTTGAGCTGTTCTCAGGTCAGCGAGGGGATTCTAGTCGTTTGTGCTTCCAGTGTTCGTTTAAACAGACTAAACAGAGCTGGAATCTATATTTAACATCACTAGTCACCAATTCTGCATTTAATTTATTAAAAATACAGTAAAACAGCAATATTGTGAAATGTCATTACAATTTAAAAGAACTGTTTTCTATTTGAATGCATTTTAAATGTAATTTATTCCCTTGATGCAAAGCTTGAAAGGTCAAGTTCACCCTCCAGAACATTTATCCCAGTGGTAACCCTGCTTTTTCTAATTTGCTATTATTGCCATAACCTTTATTATGTTAACATTAAGGGGCATTAAATTACTGATTAATTGTCCAGATTTCAGAAAGGCTACATCAACAGAAGCCTAAATAGCTTCTTTTTTTTCTTTTCTATTGGTTAATATTAACCTGGAGCATGTACAGCCTTGGTGACAGCTGAAAAGTAATATTATTTCAGAGTTATTAAATTCTGATGAAAGTTTGCGAGTGATGAGCCTGTCACAATGAGGCTAGAAATGTGTATTAGCTCTGAAAAGGTCCTGCAGCATGTGCTTTGATATATTATTTTGTTATATAATGACATTCAGACATTTTTAAGTAAGACTAGAGTGTTGAAAATAGTTTTTGGGGGCCGCTTTACATCTTCAATCTTTTCAGACCTTGATCTCTTCCCTCTTTGAATCTTTGAATTCTTGCCACTGTTTCTCCCTCGGATCAAACTCACCGTGAATTTCTCCCCGCGTGTGACATAATGAGCCATGCTGCATGACACGAAAATGAAACGTATCGATTTTTTATGTGGTGCATCGTAGCTTTTAAGATATTGCTTTCATTATTGTAGAATTAGTGCTGCATGCTTTGATGTCTTTTATCTTGGACCACATACATGTGATTGCAGCAGAGGATGCTGGGTAACAGTGGATGGACCATACTAACAATATGCATTCGTGTCAAGAAGGCCTGCATCTCCTTTTAGAGAGATTCTTTAGTTTGTAGTGCTTGCTAAGTCAAACATCACCAGTAGTATTTGCCCATAAGCATTAAAGTCGGGTATTTGCATCGTCCAGCAGCATTTGTGCTCTAGACATGAATAATTCCTCCTCCAGGGCTCTTATCATGTTTTCTGTGCCAATGCTAGCCGCATAGAAAAGAGTCTTTGGGATTCTGGTAAGTTATAAAAGGCCAGTGCAAACAGTACAGCAAGCTTTTAATACAAATTTCAGTTTTAAAGCTTTGAAAAAGAAGCCAAAATAAGAGAAGGTAAAATAACAGTCACCAGTATGGAAGCCCATTTGCACCACATAAGAAAAAATTCATAATAAAACCATTAATCTCACAATTATGTCTTATTATGTCATAATTTTGTCTTTATATCACATAATCTGACAACCTCATAATTATGACAGTATTGCATCATTTTCATTCATCTCATAATTTTGACTTCAAAATTTAAACAATCTCACAATTATGAGAGTATTTCATAATTTTAGTTTATCTCATAATTTTGAATTATATCATAATTTTAACAATTATCTCATAATTTCATCTTTCCATCTAACAATTATGACTGTTATATTTTTTGTCTTTTATCTCATAATTTTGACAATCTCACAATTATGACAATATTTCATAACTGAAACTTTATCTCATAATTTTGTCTTTTTATACCAGAATTCTGACATTCATATTTTTTCTCATAATTTTTACTAATTATATCTCATAAGTTTGACTATCTCAAAATTTCTCACAATTATGACTTTGTTATAACTTTGTCTTTTTTCATCTAATAATTTTGACAGTCTCATAATTCTGACAATATTTCATAATTAAATTGTTTTAACTCATAAATTTGTCTTTTTATATTAGAATTTTGACAATCTCATACTTATGACGGATTTCATCATTTCTACTATTTAGCTCAGAATTTTTGTATTTTTTTTACTTTATCTCAATTTTGTCATTTCATAATTTTGACTTTTTCCTTATAATTCTGACTTTTGTATTAATTTAAGTATCTCATAATTTCAATTTCTAATCTCACAATTACGACTATAATTTTGTATTTTTATCTCATAATTATGACAGAATTGCATAATTTTAATCTCATATTTTTTACTTTTTATATCATAACTTCACAATCTCCTAATTACGAGATAATTTTATAATTTCTCTCATAATTCTGACTTTTTATTGATTATATCATAATTTGAACTATTTATCTTATAATTGCACAATTATGACTTTGTTATAACTTTGTCTTTTTATCTAATAATTTTGACAATCTCATAACTGTAAATATTTCATAATTTCAACTTTTTATCTCATAAATCTGTCTTTTTATATTAGAATTTTGACAATCTCATACTTATGATGGATTTCATAATTTCTACTTTTTTATCTCATAATTTTGATTTGTATTATGAGTTTTTAATCCCATAATTGCAACATTTTTATTTCATAATTTTGTAATTTTATAATTTTGACTTTCTCCTCATAATTCTGACTTTTGTATTAATTATATTCCATTTTTATATATCTCATAATTTCAATTTATCTCACAATTATGACTATAATTTTGTCTTTTTATCAAATTTTTTTGACAATCTCATAATTGTGAAAGAGAACATAACTTTGAGTTTTTTTCTCACAATTGCAACTTTATCTCATACTTTTGTCATTTCATAATTTTGACTTTTTCCTTATAATTCTGACTTTTGTAATTATATCCCCATCTCATAACTTTTTATTTCACAATTATGACTTTATCATTTTGTCGTTTATTTCATAATTTTGACAACCTCATAATTATGACAGTATTTCATAATTCAAACTTTTATCAAACTTTTATCAACCTTTTATATAATGATGTTAACATTTTCATAGTTGTGAAAGATTTCATAATTTTGAGTTTTTATCTCATAATTGCAACTTTTTATCTCATAATTTTTCATTTCATAACTATCAATTAGTATGTCAAAATTTGGATGATTACAAATTTGATGTCATAATTTCAAATGCATTCATTTTGGTTTGAATTATTTCTCAGATCAAGTGTTTTGTTGCTGCTTTTGTTAACAACAAATTATTTTTCTTAAAAAAACAGGACACACAGGAGGTGCAGGACTCGTTTAATGCAAGATCATAAGAAATCATCCAGCATCATGCATCAAGTTTTCCACGAGTAAGCACCACTCAGAATTTACTTCAGAAAAGGTAAAAAAATCTAGTGTAAACACCATACATTTTTGTTTATTGCATATCTATTTTCTACTGAGTTGTACGCTGGGATTGGTGTCTTTATTTGATCCGGTCTTCATAACAATACAGTTGCTCTTTATGGGAAACATTTCTAAATATTAAATCAAAGCCAAAGCTGTACAACTCCCTGAACAATAACTTGTATCCAATATCTCTGAAAACAAATAATGCTACATGTATTCTGCTGTTTATATGCTGTGAAATGCATTACAAACGCTGTAGTTTAGACTGCTGTCTGCTCCCTCCCAACTATCCATTGATCACAACATGTCAGCGATTTATATAAACTCAAATACACATGCACACTCTCACTTTCTCACACGCAAGCATAAAGACAGACTCCTGCAGCTTTGTGCTTTGGGAGATTCAAAAAACGTTTGCAGCTCAGAAATTTGAGTAGTTCAATATGGCAAAAAATATATGTATATAACATATCAGAGAAGCATATTGCTAAATATATATTTAAATGCATAGGTTTTAAATATATTTTATACATTTAGCAGACTAGTGACTACATACTGCAAAAAAGGCTTATCTTAGTTAGTACTTTTGTCCTGTTTCTAGTCAAAATATAAAAAAAAAATCTTAAATTAAAGGGATAGTTCACCCAAAAATGAAAATGTGATGTTTATCTGCTTACCCCCAGGGCATCCAAGATGTAGATGACTTTGTTTCCTCAGCAGAACACAAACAAAGATTTTTAACGAAAACCGGTGCAGTCTGTCAGCCAAATAATGTGAGTGGATGGGCTCCAGACCTTTAAAAGTAAACAAAAACATGCACAGACAAATCCAAATTACACCCTGCGGCTCGTGACGATACATTCATGTCCTAAGACACGAAACGATCGTTTTTTGGTGAAAAGTCCCGGATGAGTTTGCGCAAGCAAACGTAATCTTTTAGCTTTAAATCGGTTTGAACAATCAGGATAAGCGCAAGTAATTACCATTTTGAATAGCCGCTATACCCACAATCTCTGTGCTCTGTGTAAACGATGAGTGTTGTATACATGCGACAGATCGCTTCCGGTGTTTGCGTATACTTCGCCAGAGCGCGTGCACATGTAACATGCCTGATGCTAAACTCGTGCTCATGACAGATGGACGTGGCTGTGTTTCAAAGGTAAAAAATGATATAAATACTGTTCTGTTTCTCGCATCGTTTCATATCTTAGGACATCAATGTATCGTCACGAGCCGCAGGGTGTAATTTGGATTTGTCTGTGCATGTTTTTGTTTACTTTTAAAGGTCTGGTGCCCATCCACTGCCATTATTTGGCTGACAGACTGCACCGGTTTTCGTTAAAAATCTTCGTTTGTGTTCTTCTGAGGAAACAAAGTCACCTACATCTTGGATGCCCTGGGGGTAAGCAGATAAACATCACATTTTCATTTTTGGGTGAACTATCCCTTTAAGATGCATTTATTAGATAAGCTAAATGGCATAAGATATTTAGTCTTGTTTCCAGAGGAAAATAAACTAAATTAAATGCATTTTGCTTAAATGAAGTAAAATTATCTGGCAGTTGGGTAAGTAAAATACTCTCATTAACTTACCCCACTGGCAGACAATTTTACTTTTATTTACTAGAGAAAAATAAACTAAATTAAGTACATTTTGCCTAAAACAAGACTAAATATCTCATTTTGCTTATCTATTAAGTGCATCTTAATTTACAAATTTTTTGATATTTTAACTAGAAACAAGACAAAAACACTAAGTAAGATAAGCCTTTCTTTGCAGTGCAGCAACTTACAGAACCTTCCAGGATTGCATTGAATCACATTAGTGCATGCAAAAAATGCTTTTCTTACTTATATTTTTGTATTTTTTTTTCAGCCAAATTATTAAAAATTCTTAACCCAAGAAGAATTTTATAGACAAGTAAAAATTATTGTCTTGTTTTCAGAAAACACAAGTTAAAATGTTTATAATTTATTATTTAATAAAATACTCATTTGCTATGCATTTAAAATATATTTAGAAGAGAAACAAATATTTTGCTGTATGGGCGAGTGAGCGCTCAGCTTGTGTGTGTATGTGTTTATCGCAAAGAAGCTTTGAATGTCTTTCATTGCGAACAAGTATCTGGTGGGTTCAGTGCCAGTGTCCCTGTGGCATCTCATAATGATTGATGTTGGCAGCGGAGCAGCTGCTTCATGCTACTGTCTCGCAGGACGATACTTCCACGCCTGTAAACAGCTAGTACTTTACTCTTCCACTCGTTTGAAAAGCTTGCAAGATTTTGTTTTCGAAACTCTTTGCTTGAACAGAGTTTCTGTAAAAATGCCACTTGGGTTGGTTGTTCTATTCTTTAGTAGAGAATTTATTATTTTGTATTACAGATTGCTGGTCAGCCAGTATGATTGCATGACATGACATGGCATTAAACCATCCAGGTAAAATCTACACTAATCTGATTTTTAGTGTTATTTTCAGGGAATGCTCACTGGTCGCTTTTTAAGATGTTTTGAGTCCTAGTGTCCTCAAAATGTGTTTTCATTAAATAATAAGCTGTTTTATTTCAAAAGATCAAAGAAATCTTGTTATGAGCCATAAAGTGAAAAATATTACTTGTAGCACCTTGGAATTCATGTTTTCTGAAGGCTGATGAAGCTATTATTTCCTAAATGTAATGTATACTCTTAAAAATAAAGGTGCTTTAAAAGGTTCTTCACAGCGATGCCATAGACTATTCAGTCAAAGGTTCTTTAAAAAAAACATCTCTTTCTTACCTTTTTATAATCTGAAGAACCTTCTGAACAAAGAGGTTCTTCAGATATTAAAGGTTCTTTATGGAACCATTTAGACAAAAAGGTTCTTCTATGGCATCGTGAAGCACCTTTATTTTTAAGAGTGTACAAAGACATGCAGAATGAAGTTCTTTATAAAATCTTGAAGAATTCTTTAACTTTCTCAAGCGCTTTGAAAAAAACATTGAACAAAACCTCCACACATTGTTCCAAACCCTAGTCGTCTGTTGTTAGTTACCTTATAAAAAATGCCACAGATGACTGTGCTGGTCCAAAGTTTGAAAAAATTAAGATTTTTTTTTTTAATGCTTTTGAATGAAGCCTCAGCATATTAGAATGATTTCTGAAGTCCTGCAGTAATGATACTGAAAATTCAGCTTTGAAGCAAACAAATACATTTTATTTTGCAGTATATTCACATTGAAAACATTTATTTTAAATTGTAAAAATATTTTAAGATTTTACTATTTTCACTGCATTTTTTTAAACCAAATTAATGCAGCCTTGGTAAGCAGAAAAGGCTTTAAAAAACAATAAAAAAATCTTTTGACCAGTAGTGTGCATTAGTGCCTTAAAAGGATAGTTCACTAAAGAAAAAAAAAATTCAGTTGTGGTTTATCAATTTTTGTCCATACAATGTGACTTTGACTTAACAGTTTTTACTGAATAGACAAAACACAAAGAAAGTCTATGAAAGAAAGTACAGGTTTAGAATGACATGAATAATTTCATTTTTGTGCAAATTACCCCCTTAAAGCTGCCCATGTAGTCAGCTTACTAGGTTTTGGACCTATCCCCATTGTTTAATTGTTCGGGTTTTGTTGCTCGGGTTTAATTGTCTGACGTTTTCTGGAGGGCTTTCACAGGCTTAATGTTTTCTGAAGGCTGATGAAGCTATTATTTCCTAAATGTAATGCACACTCTTAAAAATAAAGGTGCTTTAAAAAGGTTCTTCATAGCGATGCTATAGAAGAACCAATTTGGGTCCACAAAGAACCATTCTGTCAAAGGTTCTTTAAAGAACCATCTCTTTCTTACCTTTTTATAGTCTGAAGAACCTTTTGTGAAACAGAAAGGTTCTTCAGATATTAAAGGTTCTTTATCAAACCATTTAGACAAAAAGGTTCTTCTATGGCATTGTAAAGCGCCTTTATTTTTAAGAGTGTACAAAGACATGCAGAACAAAGTTCTTTATAAAATCTTGAAGAATTCTTCAACTTTCTCAAGCACTTTGAATAAAACACTGAACAAATCCTCCACACATCGGCTTTTTTCCAAACCCAGTCGTCTGTTGTCTGCTGCCTACTTAAGGCACTAAGTCACCTTGTAAGGCAATAAAAAATGCCACAGATGATAGTGCTGGTCAAAAGTTTGGAATAATTGAGATTTTTTAAATGCTTTTGAAAGAAGCCTCAGCATATTAGAATGGTTTCTGAAGGATCGTGTGATGACTGCAGTAATGATACTGAAAATTCAGCTTTGAAGCAAACAAATAAATTACATTTTGCAATATATTCACATAGAAAACATTTATTTTAAATGGTAAAAATATTTAAATTTTTTACTATTTTCACTGCATTTTTTAAATCAAATTAATGTAGCCTTGGTGAGCAGAAAAGACTTCTTTAAAACCATTTACTTTTGACCATTGGCAAGACCTTTAGAAAAGGATAGTTCGCTAAAAAAAATCAGTTGTATTTGATCCATTTTTGTCCATACAATGTGACTTTGACTTAAGAGTTTTTATTCAATGGACAAAACACAAAGAAAGTCCATAAAAGAAAGTACAGGTTTGGAACGACATGAATAATTTAATTTTTGTGCAAATTACCGCCTTAAAGCTGCCCATGTAGTCAGCTCACTGGGTTTTGGACCAGAGTAGCGCCTCAAACCCCTTGAAATCCAGAACACCTGCCCGAACGGATTGGGAAAGGTGTAGTTTCTCCTCAGGAAAGCCGTTCTGCTCTCCACGCTCTCTGTCCAGCAAAGGTGGCAAATTGATTGGGACTCGGGTTTAATCGTCCGGCGTTTTCTGGAGGGCTTTCGCAGGCTTCCTCCTTTTCTGCCCCATCAGGATAGGGGAGGGGAGAAAAGATAAGCCGGCGAAATCTGGCCTTTCTCCCTGCATAGGCTCTCTGCTCCTAGATAATTCCCCTCTGGAGAGGCATTCAAAGCAACAGGACTTAGCTGGGGGAAGCATGTCTCACAAACGCTCTTGCAGATGAATTGCTTAATCAGAGGTAAATTGCTGGGAGGATGTGGAGGCCTATAACGGGATTGGATTGTGGAAGGGAGCACAAAGCGGGTCCTTCCTCCAAGATTAGAGCAGGAAATGTGACCTTCACACACCGAGACGGAGCTCTACAGTAGTTCAAGACCTCGAGTAATATGACCAACACAGTGCAGGCTAGCAGTCGCTTCTGCCGTATTTGACAGACATGCTTTCTTTTGCCTTTCGACAACATAGAATGGCCTTGGAACTGTGTTTCTAGTCAAAACAAACATTATCAAAAGAAGGCATTTGAAAGATGTCCAGCTCTGTAAACGTAAACAGAAGAGCTAAATAATCCCTTTTTTAAGAAGTGTATTTTAGTTTAAATATCCAGATAATTATTTCATTTGAACTGTTTGTACTTGTAGAGATATGTTAATCAGATAAATCAGTAAAGCAGCATATTAGAACAATTTCTGAAGAATCGTGTGACATGACTGGAGTAATGATGCTGAAAATTCAACTTTGATCACAGGAATAAATTATATTTTAAAATATATTCACACAGAAAACAATTATCTTAAATTGAAATAATATTTCAAAATATTATTGTTTTTGATGTATTTTTTTATCAAATAAATGCAGGCTTATTAAGCAAAAGAGACTTGATTGAAAAAAAAAAAAATCATATTCCAAACTTTTGACTCGTAAAGTATCTATCAAAATACCATCTGATACCACCAGAAAGTGCTGTTTATTAAGGGAAAAATCACAATTAAAATTTCTCTAATGATATTAAACTTATTTCAATAAATATTGATGCACGTGGCTGTAAATATGCACAAAATTCAGCTCGACTAATACAAGAGTAATCAAAAAGCAACAGAAATGAAGTTTTTATCATTATTGTTGTATTTAGTAAATTGTTGCATTTCTTTTTTTTTAAGTTTATTTTTGTCTCAGTAGACTGCTTAGTTGTAGTAGATAAACCCTCACTTGGAAATAATAGACATAAAACTGTACAAAATGACACTGCAAAATAAGTTTTGAAATGTTACATCAAGAGATAATGGTGATTCAAACAAAACATAAATTGTTTATATCAATAAATATTGATACACATGCCTGAATGCGTACAGAAATCAGCTTGACAAACACAGAAGCATGCAAACAGGGACAGAAAATAGATCAAATAAATAAATAAATATTGGGTTTATATTATGATTGTTGAATCTAGTAAATTGCTGTGGAATTTTATGTTGTATTTTTTAGTAGTTTATTTCTGTTTTATTACACTGCATCTGCATATTTAAAACAAATACATATTTATTTATTTATTTATTTTTGTCATAGGGCACACTACTAAAAATAACATTGCATAATATATGAGCAATATTTTTTGAGATGCATGTGGATTCAAATGAGATGGTACTTTTTTTTCAAGTGTATGATTTAAAAAAAAGTTTATATTGCTTAAATTTGTGGATGATATATTTACATGAACATTGTGTTTCAAGCTCATCCAGCTATAGTCTCTTTCATGCTCTTTTTTTCGTGCCGATTAATATATGTGTAAATTTCTCTTTCAGTCGTCCCGAGAGCGGCTCGTACCTCACTGAAGTGTTTACCCTCTTCATTTGACACCTTGACAGTCAGTCTATCTGAGGTATCTATCTATTTGCATTTCAATTCAAAAACACTCGTCTCTGTTCTTCTCATTTGCAATCACATTGTCTGAAACACATTCGGAGTTTGTAACTAGACTGTGAAACCCCAGCGAAATACTCAAAGAAGCGATAATTGAATATAATTTCAAAGACTAAACGTCCGCCGTGTTCCTCGATCCGTTCGCAGGTAGCAGATGGTGAGGTGAAAACCCGATCCACTGACTTTTGGCTCGGGATGCGGTATAGAGGACCAGAGGAAGATGAAGGCAACTTTGATGTCTCATTCAGCCGTCCGTTTGATGTCACTCCGTTATCCAGGAGCAAAGATGGATTCGCTGGTAAGAATTTGCAAAAGCAGACAACTGATCTTTTGAAGAAGTGCAGAGTTAAAAGGCTTTGTGCCTGCCATATCTTAATGGAGACATATTTTCACTTGTTCACAAATTGGGTGTTTCTTCAACTACAGACACTTTTATATGCCAGGGATTTATTTTTATTAAAACTGACAGATTTTTTTCTTTCCTTTTTGATATATGAAGGCCACATTAATCCATCTTGGAAACGTTTATACTGGCACCTCATCTTTTTTTCTTTTTTTTGCTATGATTTTTATGTATGGATTTTATTTGTACTTTTCCCCCTCAGTCTTTCACTCTCATCAAATATTCATTATTGCAAAAAAAAAAAAAAAAAAGATGCTGTAACTTGAAGCTTCCCTTTATGCAATAAAGGTTGAATGCAATAATGAGCGTTGACTTAATACATGTGAAAATCCTTAAGGCATGACCAAACGTTCATGTTCCAAAAGAACAATGTAGACATTATTAAACATCAGAAAGTGCTTTAACAAAAATACAAGCTCCACATTTAGCCTTTAAACCATGCCGTACAATCAGGTCATTTTAAGAACAAATGCATTTTCATTTCTTTTTAACAATGAAATGACAGTATAGGTTTTTTTCACCAAGAACAAATCAGCACACTGATCAGAATCAACTGCATGTTACTCTTTAAAAATAGCATGTGTGTATGTATGGTTTTTTCTCCTTTTTTTCAATTTAAGTTATTTTAGTGCATCTACAAATCAAATTGAAAATGATAAATGTTGCCTTGGAAACTAGCTGAAAGTTCTTTTGTTGAATCATATTTTATTCATTTATGTCATGTAATGTATTTTAATGGTTTTAATTTTAGTTAATTATTATAATCTGTTTTAACATGAACTCATCACTTTGCATGTAGCATATATCGATCACGTTGAAAATAAAATGGTTATTTTATCTTTTTAATTACATTTTATGTAACATCTAATCAAATAATTATGTAGAAGAGATTAAAAATCATCTCTTTTATACTTCTCCATCATTTACTGCACTAGAAATGAAGGGTCAAGTTGAGTTTGCATTATGCATACAGTATGTAAGTGCATGTACAGTGCCTTGCAAAAATATTCACACCCCTTCATTTTTTTCACCCTTATGTTAAACTGCTTTAAACCACTTTTTTCCCTCACATCAATTTACATGCCATACACCATAATGACAAAGCAAAAACAGATTTGTGACAACTTTGCAAATGCATTAAAATAAAACACTGAAATAAGTACATTGCATAAAAATTCATACCTTTAACTCAGTACTTAGTTGAAGCACTTCTACAGCCTCAAGTCCTTTTGGGTATGATGTGACAAGCTTTTCTCATAGGCATTTGGCAATTATCTGCCAGTCTGCACTTCATCTATTCACCTCTGTCAGCTTGGATGGGGTCTGGCAGACATTTTCAGCTTTCTGCAGAAATATTTGATTGGGTTCAATCCCAGGCTGTGGCTGGGCCACTCAAGGACATTCATGAAGTTGTCTATAAGCCACTCTTGCTGTGTGCTTAGGGTCATTACCCTGTTGTAAGGTGAACCCTTTGCCCAGTCTGAGGTTCTGAATGCTCTGTAGTGGGTTTTCATTAAGGCTATCTCAATATTTTTGTACATTGAGCTTTTCTTCTACTCTAACGAGTCGCTGAAGTCCCTGCTGCTAAAAAACAGCCCCACAGCATGACGCTGCCACCACACTTTCCTTTTGGGATGGTACTCTGCAGGTGATGAGCAGTGCTTGGTTTCCTTTAAACATGATGCTTGGAATTGAGGTTCATCAGACCAGAGAATTTTGTTTCTCACAGTCTGAGGCTCCTTTAGGTGTTTTATATTGCAAATAATAAGTGGTTTTTCGTGTGTCTTCACTGAGGAGAGGATTGAATCTGTTTGTGATGTTTGTCCTTCTGTCTAAGTTTCTTCTATCTGCATATATGATCATTGAGCTCAACTAGAGTGACCATCAGCTTTTTGGTTACCGGTCTAACCAAGGCTCTTCTTCATTAATTGCTCAGTTTGTTGTTTCAAGCGTCTTCCATTATGGGTAATGGAGGCTACATGCATAACACTTTCTATTTATAATACATTATAATGGTATTTCTAAGGCATTATAATGAATACATAATGCATTATAAAAACCTTATAGTATGTTATATCATTTCATGAATAATCATAACAACAATTATAATACATTACTCTAAAATATTTGAGCATTTGAGGTTATAACTTTTAAGATGTATGGCATTTTAAATCTACCTCATTTATAATGGACTAAATCATATTACATTTATTTTTTAAATTATATTACTTTTTATTTTGATGGTCTCCCTAGTCTATTGACTATAAGCAACTTTTCAACTACATGTCAACTAACACTCCTTTGAGTATTAGTAGACTTAGGTTAAAGTTAAGCTAGGTATACTTGCAAAGTTACTTATAATCAGTTTGTCTGTTGGGGAACCATCAAAATACAGTGTTAGCATATGTAAGATATGTATAATAAATTATAATAACATATGATCATACAAACCCCAAGTGAACTTGTTGACTCTCTTTTAAACACTTTTAAAGGCATTGCAAGTTACATAACTTTATAAAAGACTCTGAAGAAACTTATCTTGCAATGCATTAGGTATTTCTGTTTTCACTGAAATAAAAAATTAAGAGCTATTTATGTAAGTTGTATTGATTTTTCTCTAGTTTAACCAGGGCTGTGATTTCAGAGTCATCCTCACTGGGACTGAACTTTCCTCTCTGTTTCTTTGAGAATCCCAGCAGCCTCTGCTCCTCCGGGCTCATGGCTAGTTTTCCTGTTCGGATAACAGCTTTTGTCGTTTCATTGGGGAGTTTTATGGACTGAAAGACAAGAAGGCAGTGAACAGTTGGCATGAGTGCAGGATAATTCTGGCTGCTTATCACTGGATTGACACTTGCTCCATGATATGGAGATTATGGAGCATTTGTTGTTTGAAGGACGGTCTGTTGTTTATGGATTGTCAACTTAATTTTTTTATTCACACTACAAGTGCCTAGATCAGGGTTTCTGCTGTTTTTCTTTCTTTTTTACTTTCTTTACTTATTTTTTGTTGCTAAAGTGATTGACATGACCTTAAATGTGATCCATATCACACATATCAAAAACATTTTATGTATGTATTTTTTATATGTATTCAGCATTTTTTCTTTATTCATTTTTTAATTACTTTTAAATAAAATATTTTATAATTTAGAAGTTTTACATTTGTTAATTGTTTATATACAATATATATTATATATAGATATATAACTATATGTAACTGTATATATCTATATATAGATATATAACTCTCTCTCTCTATAGTTTTATTTAACTTCAATAACCCTCATCACTTTGCATGTGGCATGTAGTGCTCATGTTGGAAAAACAATGCTTATTTTGACATTTTTAATGACATTTTATGGATTTTTTTTATTTCATTTTACAATTTATATATATTTTTTCTTAATTGTATAACTAAAATTAATATATTAGATTTGTAACATAGTTTTATTAAATGTTCAAATATTGTTTTATTCTTTATTTATTAGTTATATTTTTTAATAATATGTGACCTGGACCAAAAAAAAAAAAAAAAAAAAACAGTAAGTAGCTGAAATAAAATAAACAGAATATTATATGTTGTTCTTAAATGAGTATTTAAAAAATAAAAAATAAAAATAAGAATACATAAAGTAAAAATAAATAAATAAAAATAAAAATGCACTCAGGGAAGTATTATTTTTAACAAAAATAATAAAAAATAATAAATAGCATGCTACACCTACACAAAGGCACAATTCTGACGGCAAAAACCATTTAAAATAAATCTGCATAGTGACATTTATATTTGTAGCCACAGCCAAAAAATACATTGTATCGGTCAAAATGATACATTTTTCTTTTATGCCAAAAATCATTAGGATAAAGATCATGTTCCATGAAGATATTTTGTAATTTTTCTACCATAAATATATTGAAACCTAATTTTTGATTAGTAATATGCATTGCTAAGAACTTCATTTGGACAATTTTAAAGGCGATTTTCTCAATATTTAGATTTTTTTTTTTTTTTGCATACTCAGATTTTTAAATAGTTATATTTTGACCAAATATTGTCCAATCCTAACAGATAATGTATAAATCATAATTTCAAAAATTGAACCCTATGACTGGTTTTGTGATCCAGGGACACTTATAAAGTCTTCCATGTACACAATTTAGCAAAATGTTTGCCGAATGATATTTGCACTAAGCATATTTATTTGTCCATTCTAACTATGCAAAATGCATTTCTTTATTTATTTTTAATTATCTGTCTTTTTCCCCCGTTGCATGTGACCCATCAAAACAGACCTGCAATCTATTTCCGAGAACCGTGGCTTTAAGCAAAACACGATCAATGCTGTGTTGAGATAATCTATACTATAATTAATAACTAATTGTACAGTGACACTGGATGCATGTGTTTTCTTGTATGCAGGAGCTGCAGTCGTGTGGAGGGTGAAACCTGAGGTAAGAGAATGAGAGAGAGACAAAGGACAGGCCTTGTTTTAAGTCTGACTCTCAAACTGAAATAAGACAAATGAGGACAGGAGGTTGGAAATCATTGTAATTTATTTTCTTGGGTTTTCTTTCCGCTTTTATTGGATGGCAGATCCAATTAATCCTCGGGGAGACGGTAGGAGAGAAGCGGCAGCCGACACAAAGATGAAGCTTGTTTTACCTTAGATCATGGCAAACTGAAACATTTGTCTCCTGAGCACTCGTCGTCTTCTCTGGCGTGAAACCGCCTCTCTCGTGTTCTTCTGCAGAGCCGGTCTCATCCCCGGTGACAGAATCCGCTTCGACAGACGAAGGCTTTTAAACGCCGCTGAAATATTACTCGGCACGGCAGGTGTTTGCTGTTTGTTTTCAATTCCCATTAGTCTCTTCAGGTAAGAGTCCTTCCTCCAGTCAGCATGGAGAGACGGCTGTACCGCCAGAAAGACTTTTGTGTGTGATGTGCAACTCAAATAAACTGTTGTGAGGGGTGTTTTCAACAAAAATAGAAAGCAGTTTTGTGCTGTCCTTCAGGGTCACTTTAGTTGAAATTAATAGCTGTAATAGAGCTAATAGCTGATAACAAAACTGATTTAATTAGAAAGTACAGTCAAGGACAGTTGTGTACCACTGAGAAGTAATACATCTAGAAAAAAAATACATTTTTATTTTATTTTTGTATTTTAATTTAATTTAATTTAATTTAATTTAATTTAATTTAATTTAATTTAATTTAATTTAATTTAATATTTTTTATAAACTTCCCAGTCTTAATTTAATTTAATTTAATTTAATTTAATTACATTTTATTATTTTATTTTATTTTTTGTCACAATGCAGTTACTTTTAAATGTTTTTTTGCTGTCAGAATTGTGTCATTGTGTAGGTGTAGCATGCTATTTATTATTTTTATTATTATTATTATTATTTTTTAAATCTTTCCTGAGTTCATTTTTATTTTTATTTATTTTACTTTTTATGTATTCTTATTTAAAAAAAAATACTCATTTGAGTACAACATATAATAATCTATTTATTTTATTTTTGGTTTGCTTTCCTCAAATAGAGAAGGAATTTTTACATTTTAACTGTTTATATCTGCTAAACGTTTAGGACATTTTTAAGAGTAACATAACATATGGATGACTTCTAAATATATGGATTAAAAGCCCAAAAACTTTTCTTAATTTTTAATTTGTATTTTATATTAGTGTATTTTATACATTTAATATACATATGACTATACTTTTAATACAATACATTTTAGACCAGAATTTTTCTTTCTTTCCTTTTTTTTTTTTTTTGATGATAACGGTCATGAAATCCACTATGAAGAAGACATTTTGTAAGACGGACTTGAATACAACATCAGTTGATTTCTTTGAGACACAATGTGAGCAATTCCATCGGTGTCATTCCGGCGCTGATTGTGCGATGTGACCCGTAATGGGCCTGAATCGCTCGCGGGTTAAAGAGCAGCCAAATTCTTTTTTGCCGACCTTGAAAATGGAAAGGAAAGGCCAAGTGTCTCTGGAGTTTGTAATGCTGCTGAGGACCGGCACATTCAGGTCCAGCTCTAAAGCCACGGCTTTATAAAGACAAGATGAGCGCTTTCCATGTTAAACGCCACCTCCGCTAGCTCTGGCTGCTCATCCAAAGGCCAGGCAGTGCAGCCTCTGTATTTGTAGTAAGATCAGAACAAAACTCCTGCTGTTCAGGGAGGGAATGCCGCTGAATATTGATTATTCGACAGCTTTAGATCAATGGGACAGAATAGGGTGTGAAGGGGATTGCTGGAGAGCCAGGCAAACTTATACCAGTAATTACTTGGAAAAAAATCACAAGTATTTCTTTACAGTATACAGTTTTAACATCCTTAAGATAGATATGTTTATGTAACAAACTAGAATTCTATCTTTAATTAAGTATATTTTATACGCAAATCTCGTAAATTTCAAAAATTTGTTTAAATTGTTATAATAGTAATGAATGCAATAAAATGAATTTTAATTAAAGAAAAAACTATAATATGTAACAAAAATAGTTTTATTATTTAGAAAGTGATTTAGAGAGAAAGCGCCTTGCAACCACATAGCAACCCATTTGCAATCACTCAGAACAGCTTAGCAATGCCCTGGCAACTGGAATTGTGGCGTTTCAGTTAAAACGGGCGTGAAGGGGACTGCTGGAGAGTCAGGCAAAAAAAAAAAAAAATCTTGAGTATATTTATTAACATCCTTTTATGTAAGAAACTTGAATTATATGTTAAACTGAGTGCATACATTGACCAAAATGTAGTGATTTTTATGTTTAAATTGATATAATGGGTAGATATGGGTGTGAAGGGGATTGCTGGAGAGCCAGACAAACGTATACCAGTAATTACTTGCAAAAAATAACAAGTATTACAGTTATTTATTTAAGAAACTGGAATTCTATCTTAAATTAAATATATTTTATACGTAAATTTCAAACATCTATGTTTAAATTGTTATAATAGTAATAAATGCATTACAATGAATTTTAATTAAAGCAAAAAACAAAACTAAAATATGTTAGAAAATTGTTTTGTTATTATTTGGAAAGTCCTTTAGAGAGAAAACACTCTGAACCGCATAGCAATGCCCTGGCAACACTGGAATTGTGGCGTTTCAATTAAAACGGGTGTGAAGGGGATTGCTGGAGAGCCAGGCAAAAATAATAATAATAATAATAATTTTATTGAGTATATTTTTAAACATTCTTTTATGTAAGAAACTTGAATTATATGTTAAACTGAGTGCATACATTGACCAAAATGTAGTGATTTTTATGTTTAAATTGATATAATGGGTATATATGGGTGTGAAGGGGATTGCTGGAGAGCCAGACAAACTTATACCAGTAATTACTTGCAAAAAATAACAAGTATTACAGTTATTTATTTAAGAAACTGGAATTCTATCTTAAATTAAATATATTTTATACGTAAATTTCAAACATCTATGTTTAAATTGTTATAATAGTAATAAATGCATTACAATTAATTTTAATTAAAGAAAAAAATAAACTAAAATATGTTAGAAAATTGTTTTGTTATTATTTGGAAAGTCCTTTAGAGAGAAAACACTCTGAACAGCATAGCAATGCCCTGGCAACACTGGAATTGTGGCGTTTCAATTAAAACAGGTGTGAAGGGGATTGCTGGAGAGCCAGGCAAAAAAAAAAAAGAATTGTATTGAGTATATTTTTAAATATTCTTTTATGTAAGAAACTTGAATTATATGTTAAACTGAGTACATACATTGACCAAAATGTAGTGATTTTTATGTTTAAATTGATATAATGGGTAGATATTGGTGTGAAGGGGATCACTGGAGAGCCAGGCAAACTTATACCAATAATTAATTGCAAAAAAATACATTAATTAATCTACAGTTTTAAGATACATATGTTTATTTAAGAAACTGAAATTATATGTTAAATTAAGTATATATTATATATGTAAATTATATAGCATAGCAACGCATTTGAAAACACTCAGAACAGCTTAGCAATGCCCTGGCAACACTGGAATTGTGGCGTTTCAATTAATACGGTGTGAAGGGGATTGCTGGAGAGCCAGGCATAAAAAAAATCTTATTGAGTATATTTTTTAAACATCCTTTTATGTAAGAAACTTGAATTATATGTTAAACTGATACATTGAGCAAAATGTAGTGATTTTTGTTTAAATTGATGAAATGGGTAGATATGGGTGTGAAGGGGGTTGCTTATAATAATTACTTGCAAAAAATTACAAGTATTACAGTTGTTTATGTAAGAAACTGGAATTCTATCTTAAAATAAATATATTTTATATGTAAATTTCAAACATCTATGTTATAGATAGGAATAAATGCATTAAAATTAATTTTATTTAAAGAAAAAAAACACCTAGAAACTACATAGCAACGCATTTGAAATCACTCATAACAGCTTATCAATGCCCTGGCAACACTGAAATTGTGATGAGTTTTTTGAACGCCATTTACAATTTTTTTTTAGCTTATTGTTTATAATTTTACAATTTTAGCCAAATTTATATTTAAGATCATAATATAAATAAATAACAATTAAGTGCATAGTTGTAATAAATAAAAATCTAATTGCCCCAGCAACATTTTAAATCAATGTGGTAAACGTGAGTGTGAAGGGGATCGCTGGGAAGTCAGACAAATGTAACTCTGTACAAAAAAATGACTTTCTTAATGAGTATTTTTTCAGGATACATTTTTAACGTCCTTTTATGTAAGAAACTTGAGTTATATGTTAAATTGAGTACATAACTGTAGTGATGTTTATATTTAAATTTATATAATTAAGGTAGAAATGGGTGTGAAGGGGATCGCTGGAGAGCCAGGCAAACATACAGTTTACTACCAGTGATGCTTTGCAAAAATATTTAAGAATTTTTTTTTTTTTTTTGTAATAATTAGAGAGTTGTTTGGCCCAATTTCCCTCCGTCTGCAAACACAAAATCACTGGTGTAATTTATTGCATACACAATAATATCCATGTTTGTGTCTGTAAAACATTAAATAGTAACAAATACATTTCTCTCTTACATTTTTCTTGTCACAGACTTGATTTAGCACGCTTCTCTAACCTGGGCCAGGCTAGGCTAAACTGTGTCTAGCCGAGGTCCCGGCGGATTGTTGTTGGAATCAGGAGGGTCTCGAGAGGGTCCCGGTGCTGCGCTTTGAAGCTCTGCTGTGTGATGGCTGGCAGCACTACACACGGCCACCAGACAGGAGTTTATGCTAAATGTGTTTTCCAGCGTAAAATCACTTTGTAGTAGTTGCTGCCGCTTCCCTTGAGTCTGTGCGTTCGAGAGAAAATGCTAATGGAAAGTGAGCGATGCAGTAAGTTAGTCGGTTATGCTGCATATAAACATGGATGCAACAAAAAGCATGTTTAACGGTACATGACTCCGACTCATGTATTTTAAAGTCTCTGATGGTCGAATATTTTAGTTTGTTAAACTATCAAGTCTACTGACATTTTAAACAACCATTAATTGGTGGATAGTCCATATGATCAACTAGGTCTTCAACTTTCAATTGGTTTGTAAAGTTACCATGTTTCTGTTTTGTGTCTCTAGTAAAGGTCCATATTGACCGTGATGAGATAAAGACTAATCCACACAGGCCGTCAATAGCTTTGGAGGGAATCTGTTACAGGCTGCCCGGGGCTGCAATGTTAAACAAGGTAAGTAATGACTTCCTACTTTATTCATAACCATCCATTCTATAGAAGTACCAGGTGTTAAACCCCTTAGACTCAAACTGCATGAGACTCAGCAGAACTGCTATGTTATATATATCCAGTAATGGGAAAAGGTTCACATGCAATTTGAACTTACAGAAGTTTAATAAGTTACAAGGTTTGTCATGGTTGTAAGGTTTGGCAAAATCTTTCTAAATTGTATGCAACATTTTTCCAAATTGTATAAATATGTAAATTTTGCCTAAAAATGATTTTATTGCTAGCATCTTCTTAAAGTCATGCTAAATAGTGGGAAAGTGTTTGCAAACACCATTTGTGACCCTGGACCACAAAACCAGTAAATTAAAAAAAAATTGAGATTCATGCATATATTTAATAATAATAAATAAACTTTCTATTGATGCATGGTTTGTTAGGATAGGACAATATTTGGTTGAGATACGACTATTTGAAAATCTGTAATCTGAGGGTGCAAAGAAAATCTAAATATTGAGTAAACTGCCTTTAATGTTGTCCAAATTAAGCTCTTAGCAATGCATATTACTAATCAAAAATTAGTTTTGATATGTTTATAGTAGGAAATTTACAAAATATCTTCATGGAACATGATCTTTACTTAATATCCTAATTTTTAGAATAAAAGAAAAATCGATAATTTTGACCCATGTACCATTTATTTTTGGCTATTGCTACAACAAACCCTTGCTACTTAAGACTGGTTTTGTGGTCCAGGGTCACATTTGCATTTTTTAGCTTATTATTTGCAATTGTAAAATTTAAATGTAAAGTTAGTTTTAACATAATGCTAATAATTAAATGCATAGTTGCAATAAGTAAAAATCGAATTGCCCATTAAATCAGTGCGTTTGAAATGGGTGTGAAGGGGATTGCAGGAGATCCAGGCAAACATGTTTACCAAAAATGCCTTGCAAAAATTTTTTTTCCTAACAAATAATTTTGGTACAACACGGCTTTCCATTTTTTACCTATATCTAAAGCATTAACTGAGAGTGACTAAAAATTAACAATACATTGCTAGAGTGTTTATTAGTCTTTGATAGCATTCATTGATAAAAATACAGTAGTTCATTGTTAATCCATGTTAACTCAGGTCCATTAAATAACATTAATAGATACAACTTTTGTTATTAATAATGCATTTGTAAATGATGTAATCAATATAAATGTTTTCAGAAGTATTTTTCATTGTTTGGTAACTAATGTTAACAAATGGAATAATGTACACTGTAAAAGAAAATGGTAAAATTTACAGTAAAAAACGGCAGCTGTGGTTGCCAGAATTTTCCCGCAAAAAATACGGTAGGAACGTTTTACGTTATATTACCGTAATTTCATTAACTGATATAATGTTAATATACCAACCTATTGAAGTACTGAAATCTGTTTTGTACCTTTGTAATACACTGATAACCAGCAAAAGCAGGTGGTAACGAGAAAGTCACATAATGAACCAAAGCCCATCACAAGCAGCTTTTAAATACTAACATATATAGAAGGTGCACAGTGTCATTCACATAAACACTAGACACAGTCATGGTAACACACATGCAACTGAAATAATACAATAAACATTAATTTAACAACATTAGATGTAACATATAACCCTAATGTACACTGATAACTGTAACTGATAAGAAAACACTAAGAAGAAACAGTTATTTCAACAAAAAAACAAATGTAACAAATTTGAAATGTTACATTTCATCAAATTTGAAATGTTACATTTCATCAAATTTGAAATGTTACATTTCATCAAATTTGAAATGTTACATTTCATCAAATTTGAAATGTTACATTTCATAAAATTTAAAATGTTACATTTCATCAAATTTGAAATGTAACAATTTACAGTTATTCACTGTAAATTTTACATTCTTTTTAACTTCCGAAATCTGTATACTACCGTAAAATTACATGCAATGTCCAATACAGTTTTTAGCGTTTTTACAGCCTTTTACCGATAAATTAATCAGTGTTACCGTAAGTTTTCCTGTATACATTTTTTATTCAACCTTAAAGGTTGTATCAGCGATTTCTAGCCTGAAACATAAAGTGTCAAATTCAGCTGAGCTTTCTTCACGATCCGCTCGCTGTCTGCCCCATAAATTGTCTGTGAAAAAACCGCGTCTCTCTGGTCAGCCTAGGGTCCGAGATATACAATCGGCGCTATCAACTATTCCACAGATAATCAAACAGTGTTCCAACCAATCAGCGTCAGGGGTTTGGTGTTGTGGACTTTCCTACTGGTGCAGGGATGTGAGGGAGGCGGAGCGAAAGTCCACAACACCAAACCCCTGACGCTGATTGGTTGGAACACTGTTTGTTTATGTGTGGAAAGGTTGGTAGTGCCGATTGTTTTTTTGGCATATCTCGGACCCTAGGCTGACCAGAGAGACGCGTTTTTTTCACAGACAATTTATGGGGCAGACAGCGAGCGGATCGTGATGAAAGCTCAGCTGAATTTGACACTTTATGTTTCAGGCTAGAAATCGCTGATACAACCTTTAAGATAAGATATATTAATGTAAGAAACTTGATTTATATTTTAAGTATAAAAACACAATAATATGTAAAAAAAAAAAAATGCATTGCTATTATTTAGAGGGAAATAATGCTAATTATTAAATGCATGGTCACAGTCAGTCATCTATCTTGAAATAACTGTCAATGTGGAACTTTATGTTCATGAGTCACGAGTATAAAACTTCATGATTTCAGATGTGTGAAATAACAGACTTGTATTCAAATTAAAAATTAACCACCATGACAGTTGTAAATTGAATGCGTCAAACGGCTCAAAAGTAAAAATCGAATTGCTTTGGCACGTTTCATGCTGACATGTCACACAACACTACCTTGTGTTCACAGTGTCGTGGACTTGAGATGAATGAGAGCATCCAAAAAAACACAGATACAGTTTGAAACGTGCTCCTCTGGAGTCTGCGGTTGATCAGAGGCCTTACATTGAAGAAAGAAAGCGTTTTCAGAGGGAAGAGTGAAGCTTAATTGAACTGTTTCACCTTGTGAAATGCACACGGCTGGGATTGACAGCAGAGGGTCAGAGAGGCTGAGAGAAGTGGATGGAGAGATGGAATACTTTATTAAAACAGTTCCTCTGATTCTTCTTACCCAGGTGGCTTCTGTTCTGAACTCCAGAACTAAATAGTGGAGACCTAAGGCTGGAAATGGATTCCGCACAAGTGCACAGTGTAGACATCAATGCATGGCCAAGGAATTGCAAGCATGTCATGTCGCCTCATTGTGTTGCATACTTAATTAATCATGTTTATTGTGTATTTGTAATGCAGTTTAATGCAACATATCCGAGTGAAGAACAATAGTGAAAATTGGTTGATATTAGCCTGGCATAGCCATTTCCTTTTGGAAAAAACAACAACATACAAGCACTGAAGTCATAATTATCATTATTTTTCATTCATTGACAAACACAATAAGCTTTATAAGCGGTTATTTTTAAACAAAACATGCACGTTAGGTGTGTAATTGATGCTTTATGCTTTTGATCAATTTTATAGCTATTTTTCATAGGTAGTGCACAAAATATGTACAAAAATAAGGCTAAATTGTACTGTCAACAATTTTATATATATGTGATTGACAGTAGTGACATGCCTCTACTTTAGAAAGTCGTGGCTCAAAGTAAGTTTCCCATTGGTAATTATAACATTCCCACATGTAATTGAAGGCACAATCACTTCCGCTTCATGCGTCACAGTTTGAGATGGCGCTTTGCATTATGGGACACACAGTTTCAATAATAAGAGGTTTATTCTAGACATTATGGCAAAAATAGAATCCACTTGGCAGTGTATATTTGCATATTTTCTACTGCGCAAATGTGAGCATGAATAAAGTACAACGGCATTCTTAACATCCTTTCTTTCTTTCTTTCTTTCTTTCTTTCTTTCTTTCTTTCTTTCTTTCTTTCTTTCTTTCTTTCTTCTGTACTTTATTGTATTGTTAAATTTATTTGTTTCCAATGGGTTATTTGTTGTTGTTTGTTCTTTCAAAGTTCTTTCTTTTGTTATTTTGATGTTTATATTCTTCTTTAATTTGTGTATTTTTATTAGTTTCTCCTTCTTTTATTTATTTATTTTTATTCATTCATTCTTCCTTTTTCATGTCATTTGTTATTTTTTGGTTTTGTTTTTATACATTTTTATTTATTTTTTGTTTATTTTTATTCATTTTTTTTATTTTTTTATTAGTTTTTTGCTTATTTGTTTTTATTTTTCGTTTATTCATCTTTCATGTTATGTTAGTTTGTTCTTTTTCAATTTCTTTCTTTCTTTTTTGTCTATTTCTTTTTTTCTTTTCCATCTTCCAGCTTTTTACTGTTTGTTATTTTGTGCTTTATTGTATTGTTAATTTTATTGGTTTCCACTGGGTTATTTGTTGTTGTTTTTGTTTTTTTCTTTCAAAAGTTCTTTCTTTTGTTATTTTGATGTTTATATTCTTCTTTCATTTGTGCATTTTTATTAGTTTCTCTTTTTATTTTTATTTTTGTATTTTCCATTCATTAATTCTTGCTTTTCAGTTCATTTGTTATTTTTTGTTTTGTTTTTATACATTTTTATTTATTTATTTTTGTTTATTTTTATTTATTTTCACTTATTATTTTTTTTATTAGTTTTTTGTTTCTTTTGCTTATTTGTTTGTATTTTTCATTTTTTCATTCTTCATGTTATGTTAGTTTGTTCTTTATCTATTTCTTTCTTTCTTTCTTTCTTTCTTTCTTTCTTTCTTTCTTTCTTTCTTTCTTTCTTTCTTTCTTTCTTTCTTTCTTTCTTTCTGTTTGTTATTTTGTGCTGTATTGTTAATTTTATTGGTGTTTCCCATGAGTTACTTTTTGTTTGTTTTTGTTTGTTCTTTCAAAAGTTCTTTCTTTTGTTATTTTGATGTTTGATGTTTTTTGATGTTTACATTCTTTTGTTTTTCCTTTATTTATTTATTTTTTACAAATTTTGTTTGCACTTTTCATTCATTCATTCTTCCTTTTTCACGTCATTTGTTCTTTTTTATTTTTTTATATAGATTTTAAGTTTTTTTAGTTTTTTCTCTCATTTCTTTGTATTTTTTGTTTAATCATCCTTCATTGTATGTTTTTTTTCTTTGTTCCATCTTTTTATTTCTTTTCCCATCTTTTCTTTCTTTCTTTCTTTCTTTCTTTCTTTCTTTCTTTCTTTCTTTCTTTCTTTCTTTCTTTCTTTCTTTCTTTCTTTCTTTCTTTCTTTCTTTCTTTTGTTGTACTGTTTATTATTTTGTGCTTTATTGTATTATTTATTGGTTTCCAATTGGTTACTTGTTGTTGTTTTAGTTTGTTCTTCAAAAAAATCTTTTGTTATTTTGTTGTTTTGATGTTTGATGTCTTTTAATGAATTCTTTTTTCATTTGTGTATTTTGTTTTTTCTTATTTTATTTATTTTTTGTTTGTTTGTATTTTTCATTTATTCTTGCTTTTTCATGTCATTTGTTTTTTGATTTGTCTTTAAACATTTCTATTTTTTGTTTATTTTTATTTGTTATTCTTTCTTTTATTTCACTCATTTGTTTGTATTTTTAGTTTATTCATCCTTCATTTTATGTTAGTTTGTTCTTTTCCTCGCTCTCTCTCTTTCCTCTCTCTCTCTCTCTCTCTCTCTCTCTCTCTCTCTCTCTCTCTCTCTGTCTGTCTGTCTGTCTCTCTCTCTCTCTCTCTCTGTCTCTCTTATTCTCTCTCTCCATCTCTCTCTCTCAGTGTTGATAAGGTATGTCTGATGGCCTGAGGGCCCCGTCGGGTCCCTGTAGTGGCTGATAAAGGCTCCGTCGGGCTCCAGGCGTCCACAGATTTCACACACAGAAGTTCCCTCATTCAGCACAGATTACAGCATTATTCCCAGGTCCAGGCCACACGGCGCCAGGGAACAGAGAGATTACGGCCATGTGGGAATCCAAGCGAGATTACAGTTCATTTCCAGACAGGTGAAAATGGGTTTATGTTCAGAGAGAGGCATGAAACAATCGACTCCTTCAACTCCTCTTGTCTGAAGCGGCTCCATTAGAGCCGTAAGCCTTTATGAAATGCTAATTCACAGCGTCTCTCTTTAATTTGTTTCCTAGAATCAAGATCCTTTCTGAATATCCGGGCAGCCCTGTAAATATTTGAGCAAACGGATGTGTTTGAATTACTTAAAGTTCACAAATCTGGCCTGCTCCAGAAGATCTGATTGAAAATGTACTCAGGTTTAATTCGGTTATGTTTGCAAGGAGCATTTGCTCAAGAGGAAAGCGCTGTGTGTAGCTCCGATTATAAATTCAAACGAAGTCGAGGGACAAACATTTCATCTCGCGTTCGTCTCTGTTTAATGTGGGTGTCAGGATCAACTCGTGTCACTTCATGACATCTCATGATTTTATTTTCTTTTGTAGCTGACATTGTTAGTCCCTGCAGAAAGACGCACTGTTTACTTTGCAACTCAAACAGAATAACTGGATTTTCTGCAGTAAATGTGAATGGTGTTTGCCTGTGGTTGCTGAGGCGTTATTAAGATTGTTATTAAGATTTTATATATTTATAGCTGCATAGCTTTTTCATTAGTAGTACTTAAATATGTACCATCAACATTAATGATTATCACCATTTTTAATTAACTGAATATTATATTATAGAAATATCATTACTTACTGTATGACTATAAATTATTATTAATATACACTACCGGTCAAAAGTAGGATGGAATAATGAATATTATCTCTTTTATCTCTTTTGTTCACTAAGGCTATAATATTTTGAAATATTTTTGCAATGCTAAATAAATGTATTCTATGTGAATATATTGTAAATTGTTATTTATTTTTGAGATGCAAATCTGATTTTTCAGCATCATTACTTCAGAACTTAATAATATGCTGATTTGCTGCTCAATAAACATTTCTGATTATTATCAATGTTAAAAACATGCTGCTTTATGTTTATATATATATATATATATATATATATGTTTTTTTATTTTATTTTTTCTATTCATTAAAGAATCCTGGAAAAAAAATTAAGCAGTTAATAAGCTATTGATTTTTGAAGCATCATATAAGACTGGAGTAATGATGAAAATACAGCTTTGCATAACAAGAAAAAATTATATTTTAAAATATATTCAAATAGAAAAAAATATTTTAAATTGCAATAATATTTTTCAATATTACTGCATACACCGCAAAAAGGCTTTTCTTACTAAGATATTTTGTCTTGTTTCAAGCCAAAATATCTACAAATTCTAGACAAGTAAAAATTATTGTTGTCTATATAGTTGTCTGCTTGAAATAAGATTATTTTTGTTTTAAGCAAAAATTTTTACTTATTTTTTCTGAAAACAAGAAAATAATTTTTACTTGTCTAGAAAATCCTTCTTGATTTAAGAATTTTTAGATATTCTGGCTGAAAACAAGACAAAAAAATCTAAGTAAGAAAAGCATTTTTTGCAGTGTAAATGCAGCCTTGGTCATGCTTCTTTCAAAAATAAATAAATAAAAATAAAGTAACAATAATATAATAAACAATAATAGATTATATGGGTCAAAATTATCGATTTTTCCTTTATGCCAAAAATCATTAGGATATTAAGTAAAAATCATATTCCATGAATATATTTTGTAAATTTCCTATCGTAAATATACTTCATTTGGACAACTTTAAAGGCGATTTTCTCAATATTTTAATTTTTTTTTTGCACCCTTAGATTCCATATTTTAATATAGTAGGCCAATATTGTAATATCCCAACAAATCCTACATCAATGGAAAGCCTATTTATTCAGCTTTCAGATGTATAAATCTCAATTAAAAAAAATTGACCATTATATATGAAAGATAATTGTACAGCAGGTAATGCATAACTCTGCCATCATGCATCTGAACATGATAAACTAGAATGCATGAAATTATCCTTCTAGCAAGTGAGTCATTTTCATCTAGCAAACTCAACCTGATCTCAGCGGAGAAGAGGGCAACAGCCGAGAGTCAAGAACCAGGGATTGAGCTATCTGACAAGATCAAAACAGGCTGAGAGGTGAAGCTTTAACACTTAGAATCAGATGAGAAAGAAAGAGAGAAATGCCACGGTCAACTGACTTACACTTTCAGGTCTTATTGCAGTGAGAGACGCTTGGTGCAAACGCCGGAGCCGTTTTTGGATTCTGTTTTATACTTTTATATTGTCTCCACTCTAAAAGGAATGAATAATACACCCAAGTGCATGAAAAAAGAATGAGAAAACTCTTGTGAAACTCAAGTGCAATCTTCCATCCACTGCCTCTTCGACCATCCAGCACGTCAACACGTTTTTGCCCGCGACACGCTCTCGGATGTCATCGGCTCTTGCGCGTTTGCAGGACAGCTAAAATGGATGTGAAAATGGATGGTTGCAGCATCTGTGAAATGCGCTTCTTCCTTGTCATCCATGCAGATCGTGCGGTTTGTTCTTGTCAAAACTTTCAACCAAACCTGGAATTAGGAGGCGATCTTCAGAGCATCACTCACACCGCTGCTGTGGCTCTTGGAGATTCGCACACAACCGCAAACCTTAAAAGCTGAAATAGATGTTTTCGCTTAGAAGATGAGTAAGACAAAGCACACAGGTTTGGAACGACAGCTCACTGAACACAAATTCTGAGTTTTGTGGCTTTTAGTCCAACATTGCAAAAATGCTTTTTGGCTTGTTTCCAACCAAAATAGCTAAAAATTCTTAAATCAAGAAGGATTTTCTAGATTAGCCAAAATTATTGTCATAGTCTAAATTGAATGCCTTTTGCTTGAAACAAGCAAAATAATCTGATAATGGGATAAGAAAAAATAATCTTGTTTTCTGTTTGAAAGATTTTTTTTTTTTGCTTACCCCATTGACAATTATTTTGCTTGTTCTATGCAAAAACTTAGTTAATTTTGACTCTTTTTTTTTTGAAAATAATTTTTACTTGAAAAATCTAAGAAAAGCATATTTTGCAATGAACTCTGTACAGCAAAAATCTTTTTCAAAATATATGTTATTCTGAAAATATGCTGTATGTGCGTACTTTATGGACATACAACCACTTAATTTTCTGTTTAATTAAATGCATTTCTTTGTAATTGTGAAATTTACTAGCAATTTCTGAGTGAAAAATGTTGCTACATCACTTTCTTTTCAGTGTAGTTTTGAGGTCATTTTTACCCTCTGGTGCTATTTGGTCATTTTTGACCAAATTATATTTATTTTAGAATATTAGAACATTTAACTTTATTGAAATAGTATGAAACTTTGTAAAGGTTTTGCTATGTGAACATTAAAAAAAAAAAAAAAAAAAACATGGATATGATTTGGAAAGGTTAAATCATTCTGTAAAAAATAGTTGCTTTACATTGGAAATGAATGGGAAGCGTCCAAACTAAATCTTACAGAATTTTTTTTTGCGATATCACCTTCAAATATGGAACATAAGTTGTCTAGATGGCTTTGTTCTAGAGTGAAACATGTTTTGTCAAATATATATTTAAAATAAAATTTCAACATAGCATTTTTGTGCATTTTTTCATAATAATAAACAAACTTAATAAAACTTAATAATAATAATAATATAAAAAAAAATGCTTTTCCTACTTGGATTTTTTTTTTGTTGTCTTGTTTCCAGCGAAAATATCAAAAAATTCTTAAAATCAAGAAGGATTTTCGAGATTAGTAAAAATTATTGTCTTGTTTTCAGAAAAAAAAGCAAAATAATCTGCCAATGGGGTAAGAAAATTAATCACTCACTGCCCCCTCACTGACTGAATTTTTGCTGTAATACCTTTAGGACTTCTGTAAATGCTGTCTGTTATGATTGACTGAGCTCTTTTTATTTTTAGAAAGACCAACAGCATTTGGTTGTCTGTTTCAGGTTTGTTGTTGAGTCCAGCAGAGTTTGTGCTGCTCCATCCTTTAATAAGAGCCTCTTTCAATGACTCTTCTGTCAAAGTTTGTCTTCAGATTGAATGCATCACACCAGTTCGATGATGCTAGATGCCATTGATTTAGGTAAGTTTGATGTTTTACTCTCGTATGATGACAATTGTGGTTAAACAGATGCAAGAATTCTGTACATTGTAATAATTTTAAGTCGTTCTGCCTTTTTTATTTTTAAAAATATTTTCAGTTTTTATTTTAATTGTAGTTGAATTTTTAGTAAATGTATGAATGCACACAACAAACTGACTAAGAATTACCAATAATTAAAATAAATATTTATACCTAAATAGTAACATAGAAAAATAATAAATTACAAAAGCATGCAAAAATGTACTAAAAATAACTAAAAGTATAACTAAATAAAATAAATAATTAAACCTAAATAGAAATATTCAAAAAATATAAACATAGCAAAAGCACACAAAAAGTGTAAATATGTAAATATTAGATGTAAATATTAAATAATAATAAATAATAATAAAAATGACAAAAGCACACACAAAATTACAATAAAATAATTAAACTAAACTAAAATTCAACTAAAATTGAAATTAAAAAAATTTAAACTTTTTTCAGTTTTTGTTTTAATTGCATTTATGCAATATATGTGCTTATATTATTTTCTTAATTTTATATTTTAGTTAATTTTATTTGATCTTGTCGTTTTTATTACTTCTCAAATGTTCAAATTACCATTTAGCCATTTAGTTTAAAATCTGTTTTAGTTTCAGTTTTAGTTTTTATTTATTTCAGGGTAGTATTTTATTTATTTATTTTTTGTTTGTAATGCCAATGTAACATTGCTGACAATTGAACTGTGAGCATTTAAAAATATAATTCAGTCAGATTTTCAACCTTTAATGTTCAGTTTATTACTAAGAGTAAAATGTAATATGTTTATAAGAAATCCTAACCAGTACAGAGCTAATTCACAAGTTCAAGTATTTTTGGACTAGCACTGCAAAAAATGCTTTACTTACATCTTTGTCTTGTTTCCAGCCAAATTATCAAAAAAAATTTTGAATCAAGAAGGTAAAAATTATTTTCTTGTTTTCAGAAAAAAAAAAAGTCAAAATTAAGCACGTTTTTGCTTGAAACAATCAAAATAATCTGCCAATGGAATAAGAAAAATAATATTGTTTTCTGTTTGAAATAAGAATTTTTTTCTTACCCCATTGGCAGATTATTTAAAAACTCACTTAATTGTTACTTTTTTTTTTTTTTTTTTTTTTTTTTGAAAATAAGAATTTTTTATTTTCACTCGTTTAAGAATTTTTAGATATTTTTGCTGGGAACAATATAGAAAATCTAAGTAAGAAAAGCATTTTTTTGCAGTGAGATAGTTTGAGATCCGAAGGCAGAGAAAATGATCTTCACTGTAAATCGTACACTGTTATTTTGAAGCAGGAGGGAAAATGTCATTTAGCATGATAATGACCTCTTTAATGTACAGTAAATGCATATGAAATATATGTATATTCACCAGAGACAAACAGATGGACGGCCCACACACATGCTGCTGCTGACCCATTAGAGCCAACATGTGCTTTCTAGCCATTGATAACTAATTATTATCAGTGCAGTAGCAGATCTTTCACAGTCTCACCCTGAGCGCGTCTACATGGCATAATGAAATTTCGTTGATTTTTTTTTTTTTTTTGTGGTGTATGTGGCCAAAAGCACCGGTTCATCTCTGACAGAAACAATCAGGCCCCATTGAGAGGCTGCCGTCATAAAGCTCTCCACCGACAGAAATCTATAAAAGGTTTTAATGTCATGGGATGTGATTGCCACCACTTTCATCTCCATTTGGCCCAATCACAGCAGCACACTCGCCTGATGGACTTGACAGGCCGGGATGGGACAGTAAAAGACGCGCACACACCAGCCCGCTGGTAATGGCTGCTCACCGTTAGATGGATATTTCTTATCAATACTAATTGCATCGGAGTGACAGAGATAATTGTCCCGTTCTCTGACTCATCCTGCATTTTCTGACCACAATAATGGGAGCAAGTGAATGAGAACAGGTGGAAAAAGGCCAGTAGATGATGCTGTCAGGGGTTTCTTTTATGCAAATCTACAGGCAAATCAATTAAACCCTGCTTAGATGATTAGTTGATTTCAGGGTTATCATGGTTAACTGCTTGAGCTATTGAAATGTTTTTGTTAATTGAAATAAAGCTGAAACAAAATATAAATATTAGATGAAAAACTAAAGGTAAATGGAAATTAAAAATGTTAAAATTAGTTTAAGGTGAAGCACTAAAATGCTGAAAACTAAACTGGTAATGAGAATAAATGCTAAAATCAAAACTGAAATAATAATAAATTAAACCTAAATAGTATTATTAAAAACAAACAAATCAATAAAAACCTTAATAGAAATGATGAATGCACACAACAATTTGACTAAAAATGACTAAATGATATAAATATTTTGAATGAAATAGTAACCTAAACAAAAGGAAATAATTAATGGAAAAAAATCAACTATTCAACTATAATTAAATAAAATAAATAACTAAACCTTAGTAGAAATCTACAAAAAATAGCAAAAGCACACAAAAAGCACACTGAAAATTAAGAATTGTACTAAAGATGTTATGCCAACATAAAAAGTAATATTAAATAATAATAAATTAAACCTAAATAGTAATATTACAAACAAACAAATAAATAAAAACCTTAATAAAAAATGATGAAAGCACACAACAATTTGACAAAAAAATACTAAATAAAATAGCTATGTTAAAATGAAATAGTAACCTAAACAAAAGAAAAAAAAGAAAATGACAAAAGCATGCAAAATTTGTTAAAAATCAAAAATTTTAATTGTAACAAAAAATAATTAAACCTAAATAGAAATACTCAAAAATATATCGAAATAGCGAAAGCACACAGAAAGTTTACTAAAAAAACTGTACTAAAGATGTTATGTCTACATAAAAGTAATATTAAATAATAATAAAAATTACAAAAAATGAATTCAACCAAAATTAAAATAAGCTAAAATCAATTAAACCCTGCTTAGATGATTAGTTGATTTCAAGGTTATCATGGTTAACTACTAGAGCTATTAAAATGTTTTTTTTCTTAAATTAAATAAAGCTGAAATAAAATGTAAATATAAAATATCAAATATAAATATTTGATGACAAACTAAAGGTAAATGGAAATTAGAAATGTTGAGATTAGTTTAAGGTGAAGCACTAAAATGCTGAAAAATAAATTGGAAATGAGAATAAATATTAAAATCAAAAGTAAAATAAACATATTAAACCTAAATAGTAATATTACAAACAAATAAATGAATAAATAAAAACCTAAAAGATGATTAACTACCGTAACTAAATGAAAGAAATATAGAAAAAATAATAGAAAAAATAGAAAAATAAATAAAAATGACAAAAGCATGCATGTAACACATCACGTAACTTCAGAAGACTTCAGAAGTCATGCGGACTACTTTTATGTAGCTTTTTTGTCCTTTACGTAACTAAATAGACATGTTCTCCCTTTGATATTATATGGAAAAGAGCTTTGCAAAGAGTCTCTTTTGCATTCAGATGTGAAGCGACATTAGTTGGGAGAGTAAATAACAGAGTTTAAACTTTTTTTGCTTTAACTTTATGTGTGTGTGAGCGTGTGCCCTAATGAAGATGTGTATTGCATGTCTCACTCTGATTTATGATCAAAGCGATGAATCGGCTGTCTGTGGACTTTAGAGGCGAGAAATTATTCAGTTCTACAAATGAGCCATAAGAGACATGCATGGATTTAAATATCAATTCAAATATATGGGACTGAGACAGTGATATATCCCTCTTCGCACTTATCAAACACCAACTTGTTTTATATGGATGTTTTGCACATGCATGAAACCAATTATTCTTTGCTCAGATGATAACTCGAATTACATCATTAAAAGAACGCTGATTAGACAAAGCAACAACCTTGAGCTTGTTTAATTGCTTTTTTGTTCTCCAAGTGCACGCAATTCATGCCAGAAAGCATTTACAGTTCTCTCAAATGCATTTTGCACACGATTTTCACACCTTTGCCAATATGTGAGCGTTTTAGATTGAAGTCTGTAAGATTATAGGTTTTACTTTCAGAAAATGACAGCGATGGATACATTATCGGTTTGTCAATAGTTTTAAGAGCCCATCCATAGCAGGCGAGCACATCTGAGGAATTCTTAATAGACCTTGAATTTCGGCATTCGTCCTTATCACGTATTTCTGTTATTTCGTTATCATTTTAATTATGCATGTCTACACCACGGACAGCTCTAAAATGTGTTTTTTTATGTGAATCCTCTGTGTTTTTAATGAAAAATTCAACTTGACCCTAAGCTTTTTCCTGTGCGTTAGCAGGTTGAGTGCACATGTTGTGGATTAAGCGACTAGTTAATGTTTCATGCTTCAGAAAACAGCTTAACAGCTTGTTAAATGGTTTGTTGCAGGTCCAAGTATTTGTGCAGAAGGATTTCTAATAGTATCTCTCTGCTTTTACTCACACTTTCTGTCATAACCATCTAACTGATGGCCCGTCGGCCCTAAATATCAAGGATTGGTCGTTAAGACCAAATGCAAATTAAATTGGAAGCAGTTTTTAAGATTGAAAGAATAAAGGATTGACTTTTATAAAAGTCTATTTTATGTGTTAATTTAGCCAATTTATTAATGATTGTTTGCCGAAACAATCCTCAGATGTATGCTACTTTTTGTTGTTTTGTTAATTTTCTGTAATAATAAGCAATCACTTTATTATTTAAACATTGTTAATGTACTAACATAATCAAACGTTATGATTTTATCTGGCTGACAGCAAAATTAAGTATGATTTGCCATTGCCAGCACCTATAGCTGTTGGAAAACTCAGCTTTGCATCACAGGAATAAATTACATTTTAAAATATATTTAAATAGAAAACAGTTCATTTAAATTGTAATAATATTGCACATTTTTAAATGTATTTCAAAACATTTTAATGCTGCCTTGGCAAGCATAAGCGACTTTAAAGAGACATTAAAAAATATTACAGTCCCCAAATTTTTTTAACAATAGTGCACAGTATTTTTGTTTTTCTTGTGTATCCCCAGAATTAAATATATTAAAAATATTACCTGAGTTCTGGATTATATATAGAAAGATGTGACCGAATTTCAAAAAAAAAAAAAAAAAAAAGTTAATTAAAAATTCAAATTTCAAAATTCAAAATTTCAAAATTCAGCTTTGCATCACAGGAATAAATTAGATTTTAAAATATATTTAAATAGAAAACAGTTCATTTAAATTTTAATAATATTGCACATTTTTAAATGTATTTTTTAACAGTTAAATGCTGCCTTGGCAAGCATAAGAGACTTTAAAGAGACATTAAAAAATATTACAGTCTCCAATTTTTTTTAACAATAGTGCACAGTATTTTTGTTTTTCTTGTGTATCCCCAGAATTAAATATATTAAAATGTTACCTGAGTTCTGGATTATATATAGAAAGATGTGACAAAATTTCAAATAAAAGAGCGCGCACGTTTTTTTTTTTTTTTTTCTATTTAATAAAAAAATTATATTTTAGTAAATTATTATTTTTATGACTTTTTTTTTTTTGGTTAGTAGTCCACAAGTCTAATGCAAATTTGATCAAAATTTTAAAATTCAAATTTCAAAAATTCTAAATTTAGCTTTGCATCACAGGAATAAATTACATTTTAAAATATATTTAAATAGAAAACAGTTCATTTAAATTGTAATAATATTGCAAAATTTTAAATTTAAAGTTAAATGCTGCCTTGGCAAGCATAAGAGACTTTAAAGAGACATAATAAAATATTACAGACCCCAATTTTTTTTTAACAGTATTGTACGTTATTTTTGTGTTTTCTTGTGTATCCCCAGATTTTTATATATTAAAAATATTACCTGAGTTCTGGATTATATATAGAAAGATGTGACAGAATTTCAAATGTAAAATAAAAAATATGTTAATTTTAATTTTTTTCTATTTAATATATATATATGTGACCCTGGACCACAAAACCAGTCTTAAGTCGCAGGGGTATATTTGTAGCAATAGCCAAAAATACATTGCATGGGTCAAAATTTTAGATTTTTCTTTTATGGCAAAAATCATTAAGAAATTAAGTAAAGTTCATGTTCCATGAAGATTTTTTGTAAAATTCCTACTGTAAACATATCAAAATGTAATTTTTGATTTGTAATATGCATTGTTAAGAACCTAATTTGGACAACTTTAAAGGTGATTTTCTCAGTCTTTTTGATTTTTTTGCATCCTCAGATTTCTGATTTCAAATAGATGTATCTCAGTCAAATATTGTCCTATCCTAATAAACCATACATCAATAGAAAGCTTATTTATTGAGCTTTCATATGATGTATAAATCTAAGTTTTGTCAAATTTAACCTTATGACTGGTTTTGTGGTCCAGGGTCACATATATATATATATTAGTAAATTATTATTTTTAAGATTTTTTTTTTTTTTTGGTAAGTAGTCCACATGTCTTGTGCAAATTTGATCGAAATTTTAAAATTCTAAATTTATTAAGAATTTGATTCGGGCAGGCAGCATTTTCCCCTCCTAAAAGCCCATGATGCCCAACAGCACCTGCTCTTTCTCTAAGAACGAAAACATGTCTTTCAGCATGGATCCATTAGAGCGATGCCCATGCAGATCAAGTGCGCAGGGGAAACTACATAATGAGAGTAGTTTATGAAAGAAGGTACAATTAGCAGCAGAAAATGACTCAAAGTCATTAGGGCCGACTATTAAGTGTTATTTCTGGGACTGTTTCTGTGGTGCACAAAATATTCAGACTTTCGCAGAATGTTAGAATCATGTTTTTCACGAAGTAATCAAAGACTCCTGGTGTTCTTTTGGAGAGCACTTGTTATTAAGTTTGGCACGACGTGTTCAGTTGTTTTAAGATTTTGGGCCAGCAGATTAGAATGTGTTGCATCCAATAGGATGTAAATGTCATGTGACTCTTATATAATTATTTGATACATGATGTATATATTTACACATACATACCATATGTCATACCAAACAAAAGTTGAGAATATTTACGATTTTTTTAATATCTATTTTCTAAGTCTCTTCTACTCATCAAGGCTACATTGATTTGATCAAAAATACAGTAAGAGCAATAATACTGTGCAATGTTATTACAATAAAATACCTGTTTTCTATGTTAATATTTATTATTTATAATTATAATGTAATTTTATAAATTGGTAGAGATTAAATTGATGCATTTTAGTGACTGCTGAAAATTCAGCTTTGCATAACAGGAATATATTACATTTTAAAATGCACTTAAATAAAAAAAACAAACACTTTTTTTAAATTGTAATAATATTTGACAATAGAACTGATATTACCACATTTTTAATTCAATAAATAGAGCCTTGGTGAGCAGAAGAGACTTATTTTCAAAACATTAATGATAAAAATAATAATTTTATTGACCAGTAGTACAAAGTATATATTTATTATTATTATTTTAATAACCAATTATAATTTATTAATCACTTATATAAATTAATAATTTATAATCATTTATAATTGTTATATTTTAAAAACATTTTTAGAGAAGTTTTCATACGATAAAGATTATCCCCCGTTTCACAGACAAGGTTTAAGCCCAGACTAAAATGTAAGTCTGAGCTTCTTCAACTGAAAGAAACTTGCACTGACTGATCTTAAAACAAATCAGTGCCTTTGTTTTTTTTTTAAGGCACATTTATAAAAATTACTTAATGTCCTAATTGAACTATGGCCTAATCCTGGCTTAGTTTAAGCTCTGTCTGTGAAACCAGTCACACAAGATATATAATGTATGACTATTCCTCATGCATATCATTTTCCACCCCTTATTGCTAACTTGACACATTGCATTTCTTACAGGACCCCTCTTGTCTCCTTCTCTCTTCAGGAAGCAATGATTCTGCATCACTCCGAGACTCTTTTACCATTTTACAGCTCTGCCATTTGTCCTGCCATCCACACGTGCGATCATTTCCTTCGTTCGTTTTCTTCACGTCTGTAATCTCTCCTCCTCGCGGCTCTCTGGAGAGAGGTAAACAAGCAGGTTGAACTTTAGCATGCAAAGCGCAGCCTCTCCCTGATGTATATTCACCATGCCAGTTTAACCAATCAGTTCCAGCGGGCCCGATAAGAGGAGCTGCATCAGTGTGTCGAATACGGTACATCCTCAAATGAATTTGTTATTCACTGATAACCCCCCTTAGGCTTGTTTCTCCCTCACATCTACAGTGCAATATGAAAATATAAATTAGTTCTGCACCACTGACATCGTGCCTGTGCATTTTCTTTTAGAGGGGTCGAGTCGAACGTCGGTACCTGCCTCCGAAGACGCGATACAAAAGACTTTTGTCCTCTGATTACTCCGTTATCCAATCGGGAACAAGTGCAAGGTTGCAGTAACTAATGCTCGCCGTAAACATGGCGAGCGCGTGCGTTGTCAGGCTCTATAAATTGGCCATTCTGGGTTGATTAAGAGTGCATATGGAGCGTAACTTCCAGGCCAGACCATCTGCTGCGGGTTAGTGAGGTTTTATGGGTGTAAAAAGCTCCATGTTTATCCAGAGTAAAAAATTGTATTGCCTAGAAGCTGATCTACTGAAGTTCTGAGTTACGTTTGATTTAAGCATCAACCTTGTGGAGTTTCTCCTGCAGCTGTTTTGAAGACAAAAATAGCCACAAATGAGTCGTTCATTGTCATATAGAGTTATAATGTGGAAGGCAGCTCAAATAATTTGGTTTTAAAAGACTTCGATTGATGTCTTGAGAAGTCTGAGCACAGTTTGAGAGCTCTAGAGAAGACACATGTGAGATTACAGGCTCTTTTCCCATTATCAAGGCAAGGCAAGGCAAGGCAAGGCAAGTTTATTTATATAGCACATTTCATACACAATGGTAATTCAAAGTGCTGTACATAAAAAGGAATTAAAATCACAATAGCATAAAAATTTTAAATAATAATCACAACAATAAAAACAAAATTAAGAACATTTAAGATGATTTAAAAAAAAGAAAAGAAAATGATTTCAAATTAATTAATACAGTAAAATGATTATGCATAAAATAATGCAAACTGTTCGGACGTAGCACAGTGCTCATTCAATAAATGCACAACTAAACAGGTGAGTTTTGAGTCTGCATTTAAATGTGGCTAATGTATTAGCACATCTGATCTCTTCTGGAAGCTGATTCCAACTGCGGGCGGCATAATAGCTAAAAGCGGATTCCCCTTGTTTTGTGTGAACCCTTGATATTACTAACTGACTCGATCCTAGTGATCTGAGTTGTCTGTTAGGTTTATATTCAGTGAGCATATCTGCAATGTATGTAGGTCCTAGGCCATTGAGTGCTTTATAAACAAGTAAAAGTACTTTAAAATCTATCCTAAACATAACTGGAAGCCAGTGTAAGGACCTAAGGACTGGTGTAATATGCTCTGATTTTTTGGTTCTAGTCAGAATCCTGGCAGCAGCGTTCTGTATGAGCTGCAGCTGTCTAATGGTCTTCTTGGGAAGGCCGGTGAGGAGACCATTACAATAGTCTACCCTGTTGGTGATAAAGGCATGAACAAGTTTCTCCAAATCTTGACGGGAAACAAAACATCTAATTCTTGCAATGTTTTTAAGATGATAGTATGCTGATTTAGTTACTGCTTTAACATGACTACTGAAACTGAGGTCTGACTCCAGAATCACACCCAGATTCTTGACTTGATTTTTTGTTTTTTGACCCCTAGTGTCAAGGTACACATTTACCTTATGAACTTCATCTTTGTTTCCAAATGCAATGACTTCCGTTTTCTCCTTGTTTAACTGTAAAAAGTTTTGGCACATCCAACTGTTAATTTCATCAATGCATTGGCAGAGAGAGTCAATGGGGCTGTAGTCATTTGGCGATAAGGCTAGGTAAATCTGGGTATCATCTGCATAGCTGTGATATGCAATTTTGTTCTTTCTCATTATTTGACTTAGTGGGAGCATATACAGGCTGAACAACAGCGGCGCTAAAATTGAGCCTTGTGGGACTCCGCATGTCATGGACGTCCACTTAGACTTATGTTCTCCTATACTCACATAATAGCCTCTCCCTTCTAAGTATGACCTGAACCAATTTAGAACCATCCCAGAAAGCCCGGCCCAGTTTTCCAGTCTATCTAGCAGAATGTTGTGATCGACAGTGTCGAACGCAGCACTGAGATCTAGTAATACCAGCACTGATATTTTGCCAGAATCTGAATTTAGGCGAATATCATTTATTATCTTTATGAGCGCTGTCTCTGTGCTATGATGTTGTCTGAAGCCAGATTGGAAGTGGTCCAGGTATCCATTTGAGTTTATGTAGTGATTCAGCTGATTGAAAACAACCTTTTCAATAATCTTTCCTATAAAAGGAAGATTTGATATTGGTCTTTAGTTGCTCAATATGGTGTTATCAAGATTTTTCTTTTTCAGAAGGGGCTTAACGGCTGCAGTTTTCAGGGAGTTTGGAAAAGTCCCAGAAAGAAGTGAGGTGTTCACCACTTTTAAAAGATCTGCTTCTAAACAGCTAAGCACACTTAGCTAGATGTATTCTCATTGCTGTGTAGGAAAAATGATTGAAGATTTCAATTGTGAGGTTTCTTTCTTATAGGATGAAGAATGCATGCAGACATTCAGTCCAAGGAAACTATGTTCATCTCAGGCCATAAAGGTCAAAGCATCTGCGGATATGGTACTATATTTCATATATTTATAGCAGAATTGAAGTACAAATCATCCATTTCACATGCTTTTTACCATTTGAGATAGGATAAGAATAAGGGGAATCCTTTCTAGTGTTAATTTGCTATTTGAAGGAGAGCTATGTAGTTGTTTTTACAACCTAGACTCATTAGAAAATTGCTAAAAGTGTACATACAATCACTGCAGTTTCAAACTGAAAGTGGCAGTAAAATGGCAACAACTTCTATATTTGTTGTTACAAAAATTATAATTACAGACAGATTCACAAAAAAAACCCACACAATTTGTTGAGTAAATTTAAAATAATTTGTTACCCTGCTACCTTAAAATTTTAAGTTCAGTCAGCTCAAATAAGTTTAGTCAACTTAAAATTTTGAGTTGTAGTAAGAGACAACTTAGATATTTGAGTTGACTTAAAAAATGGTTTGTTAAACTTAAAAGCTAGGTAAGTTACCTGGTTGTCTTTAAAATTTTAAGTTGAATCAACTGAATCAAAATATCCAAGTCACTTAGTACAATTTAACATTTTAAGTTGACTAAACTTTTTTGAGTTGACTGAACTTAAAATTATAAAGCAGCCAGGTAACAAATTATTCAAGTTGATTCAACAAGTTGTTTTTTACATTGTTGGTTAATATTTTCACGCAGTTCCTTGCGCAATACTACGCAATGACCTCAGAACACTTTTATCATAATGCATGATTTGTAAACAAATTCATTTTGACATTTGCATCACATAACCAGCTGTGTATATATGGCTTTTTATGTAGTAAACTTGCTTGGTAGCGCACCCGGTACACCATTGATTGGGTATGATTTTTGTGAGAAAAAAAAAAAGTTATGATAAAAGAGTTCAAAGCCCTTTAGAAGCAAGCTAAAACAGCATGGTCACTTCAAGCCAGGGGCGTCGTAGTTGGGTGAAAAGGGGGACTAAATTACCAGGGCCCCAAGTGGGGGGAGGGCCCCTGAGGAGTGAAATTTTATTTTCCTTTAAATATAATTTTAAGATCACAATAAATGTTGTTAACTAATGTAAATCAGTGATGCGCGGGTCAATGTATAAACAACCCTAATCCGACCGACGTTTTCAACTAATGCAACTCGGACCGCAAAAAAAAAAAAGAAAAAAAAAAGAAAGAAAGAAACTATTGTACCCGACCCGCTTCCTGTCTAATATTTGCGACTGACACCAGCGATTATATGCGGCTATATGCGGTGGAGATTCGTTCACTGTCAAACATCATTTGGCATTAATTAGGTAATTTTGTCAAAATAAATGTTCTTGATTACAAGAAAAATACAGATTGTTCTTGTTGTGATTTATTTTGTCTTTCCTTTATACAGATTTAAATAGTTTCGTTTTTGAAGTACTCTAAATTATGTCAGTGATTCTACACGATTAAATATGATCAAGAATTATTTTATTTCGATCTACAGTGTAATAAGAGTTTAGAAAAAGATTAGCCTATAGCCATAAATTATATATATATAATTTCTTTTTTCTTTTTTATATTCCTTTTTTCTTAACTTTTAACTTCTTTTAAAAATTATCAAGAATATTAAATCGACTTAATAGGCTAGGTTAACGAATTTTCTTATACAAACATAATGAATGCAATTCAAAACGAAGTTTTTATAGATAAATTCAGGAATTATGAATATGACAAAATAATATTATTTTATATATATTAATTGTATAGCTATAATAGTTGTATCAAATGAATAAGGAAATTATAGTGCCTTGAATTTATTAAGTAGGCTAATGTTTAATTTCGTTCGTTTCGCTCTCTGGAAATGTAAAGAAAAAATACAGTTTTTACTTGGAATTCGTTTTTAAATCCCTGGTTTTAAACAAGCATAGACATGAGATCATTTATATGTTATTGCTTGAATAAACGTTTAAAATAGTGCTAGAAATGTTATAATTAAGGAAATTAAACAGACCTAGGCATTTGAAAAGACATAGTGAAATGTGTCTAATAATTCCAAAAAGAAAGAGAAGCATTGGACATAATCAAAATATTCGAGACATTTATTAGGAATACCATTTTCTTAACAATTTAAGATGCTGCATGTGTTTATCCGGTCTAATCGAAGTGTGCGTCTCTCCTGCGACTTTCCCAACAAAAATCCCACCCCCTCTCAGAAAATACATAAAACTGACATTACTATATGCGTTTAAAAGTACTGTAGCCTGGAAATCGGGCATTTTGTCCCGCGTCAGCATTTATTCAACATAGCGCTCAACATTCAAAAGGTAAATATTATTCAGCCAATAAAGTGTAGGTCTATGTATTTCATAGAAATAGTCTAGTACTATACAAACTACAAAGGTTTAATTGTCATCTTTATTTCAAACAACCATTATTTTGGATGACTCGTAACTGCGGGTAACTGTTTTGGATTTTGGATCAACACGTCCCCCTCACTTTTAGAAACAGGTGATTCTGTCCCCCGCACTTTTTTTTGACATAGCGCCAATATTTCCGCCCCTGGTCTCTGATTTGTTACTTAGATTTGAGTGAAGTAACATTTAGCCAATCACAGCGCGAATCTCTTGGGCGTCTGCCATGAGCTTCAAATCTTGTTGCTCTTGTAAACAGAATGTATTATACTGTATGAACATCACCTTTGGGTCACATGACCATACTGTCCCCCCCACTTTTTGGGCCCTGTGCACTGACTCGGCTAAGCCCCCCCCCCCCCCCCAAAAAAAAAGGGGGGGGGGGGGGGCTTAGCCGAGTCAGTGCACAGGGCCCAGAATTCCCAGCGACGCCCCTGCTTCAAGCAAATGCAATTATCTTACATTTTCTTTTGTTAACACATTGATCAGGTTTAGTTTCGTTTAAAGCACATAAAAAAAAGAAGTGTAAAACAGATTTACATAATAGATAATTATTTTGTAATGATACAAACACAAAGTGGACAGATGAAGATTCTAAACCCTCAATAAGAATTAAAAGGTAAAGAATAAAATTAGTCTTCAAAAAGAATTAAATTCAGACCATTTAGTCAGTTACTAAGTTCTTCATTCAAGGGATCTTGGAGCCATATGCAGGGTGAGGAGATCACAAATATACTAAGGTGTGCAAATCTTTACAAACAAAGAGCAGAATTAAAAAAAAATAAACACACAACTTGACTGGAAGCCAGTGTAGAGAGGAGATTACAAGTGTAATGTGGCAGTCTTTCTAGTGGCAGTCGATAATCAGGCTGCCCATGTTTTGCACCAATTACAAGCGATCTAAAGCCAATTTTTGCAAACCCTGATAGAGCGAAGTACAGTAGTTGTTATAAATGCATGAATAACAGTTTCAAGGTCCTTTCTTGGAAAGCATCTTGCATTCTAACACAATAGCGCTGATTTGATTGTCGATGTGGAGATCGAAAATAACACCAAGGATTTTTATAGAGCTGAGCTGATTGACAATGCCACAGGTCACCAACTGATAAGCCAAAGATGATTATTTCAGTTGTATTGTTATATATCTGTGAAAATAGTCATGTGACATTTAAACAAATTAGACTTCACAGGAAGATAAAGATGAATGCCACTGACATAAAAAAGATAAGTTGTGTCTCTGAATTATAAGACATAAAGGACCTAAAGGAATCATATGTAAATAAAAAAGAATAGGAGCCAATATGGAACCCTATGGAACAGCGTAAAAGATTAGAGCATGAGATGAGAAACATTTCTAAACTACATTAACAGAAAAAAGTTCTCTCTTTAGGGTAAAAAGTGCAGGTCCCTGAAACCCAGCTACTTGATCAAGTCTTTGTAAAAGGATATCATGATCTACTGTGTCAAATGCTGCACTTAAACCTGCTGGAGGTTTAGGCTCAGGATTGAAAACATTTTTTTTAAATGGATGTTTTGAATATTCACAAAATAATAGAAATAATGTTTTCAAAATTTAATGAGAACATTAGCAATTTTGTTTAGAACTCATTTTTATTAGCTGTGTTTTCGTCAAATGCAAAATAGCCAGGACTCACTAGACATCTAACTTCCAAACTAAACTAAACCTGGCCGATAGTGTTAACAAAAGAAAACGTAAGATAAAATTGCATAGTTGAAGTGGCCATGCCATTTTAGCTTGCTTCTACAAGTTTTTGAACACTTTTATCTTAACTTTTTTCCTCACAAGAATCATGGCCAATCAATGGTGTACCAGGTGCGCTACCAAGCAAGTTTACTACATAAAAAGCCATACATACACAGCTGGTTATGTGATGCAAATTTTCCTTTAAGAAATGCTCACTGAAAGGTTCTTTGTGGAACAAAAAAATGATTCTTCTATGGCAAGACCCTTTTGGGACCTTTATTTTGTAGAGTGTAAAACACTGACATACTCTGGCACATCTGTTTGGGATAAAACAGAGCACACATTTAGCATCACCCACTGGCCGTTTCACTTTTAAAGCATTGCAAAATGTGCAAGAAGCAATGTAATATCACTTTGCAGAAATTTTACCACATGCATGCTTTTGCAATAAGGTTGGGTTATGGTTTTGCACTCAAAGTTTTAGACCACCTACTACTACTAGGGGAAAGTTTGGAACAGATCAAAAATATTTATTTGCTGTTTACTAAACTGTTTTTACATAATTCTGACAACTTGTTTTTTTTTCTGTTAAAAGGTATGCATTAAGTTGAGTTCATTGACACAAGTAACCTTTGAAATGTCAGATCGTAACTTTTCAGTGAACAATTTAAGATGTTTGGAAGTTTATTTTGCTCTGCACATCTGAACATGTTTTCATAATTTAATGAGAATATTAGCAAAATGTTTTTAGAGCTCATTTTTTATTAGCTGTGGTTTCATCAAATGCAAAAGAGCTGGACTCACTAGACATTTAACTTGCAAACTGCTAAAATATACATACAAACACCAACATACACTCTTTACTGGCATCGATGGTTCAATGAAGGACCTTAAACATCCATGGAATCTTTCAAATGCAGAAAAGGTTCTTTATAGTTGAAAAAGGTACTTTAGATTTTTTAAGTATTCTTCTAAATGTATTTCTTTTAAACTGTTCACTGAAAGGTTCTTTGGGGAACAAAAAATGGTTCTTCTATGGCATCACTGCAAAAACACCCTTTGGGGACCTTTATTTTGAAAAGTGTAAAACGCATATTCGAGCACATCTGTTTGGGATAAAACTGAGGGCACATTTAGCATCACCCATTGGCCGTTTCACTTTTGAAGCGATGCAAAATGTGCAAGAAGCAATGTAATATGTGACCCTGGCCCACAAAACCAGTCTTAAGTCGCTGGGGTATATTTGTAGCAATAGCCAAAAATACATTGCATGGGTCAAAATTTTAGATTTTTCTTTTATGCCAAAAATCATTAAGAAATTAAGTAAAGTTCATGTTCCATGAAGATTTTTTGTAAAATTCCTACTGTAAATATATCAAAATGTAATTTTTGATTTGTAACATGCATTGTTAAGAACCTAATTTGGACAACTTTAAAGGTGATTTTCTCAGTCTTTTTGATTTTTTTGCATCCTCAGATTTCTGATTTCAAATAGATGTATCTCAGCCAAATATTGTCCTATCCTAACAAACCATACATCAATAGAAAGCTTATTTATTGAGCTTTCATATGATGTATAAATCTCATAAATCTTGTGGTCCAGGGTCACATATCACTTTGCAGAAATTTCTTTAGCCACAAAGAACTTTTTGTGAAACAGAAAGGTTCTTCAGATGTTAAAGGTTCTTTATGGAACCATTTGGGCAAAAAAGGTTCTTCTACGGCATCGAGAAGCACCTTTATTTTTAAGAGTGTATGGTTTTGCACTCAAAGTTTTAGACCACCTACTACTACTACACTGTAAAAGTTTTCACCAGTTTCAACTTGAAAACTTAAGTTTAGCAGCTGCCTTAAGATTTTAAGTTAAATCAACTTAAGTCATTTAAACTCACAAGTTATATAAACTCATTTTTATTGTAAAAAGTTAAAATGACTTGTAGTTTTAAGCTGATTTAACTTAAAGTTAAGGCAGCTGCTGAACTTAGGTTTTTAAGTTGAATCTGGTGAAAAGTTGGGACAGATCAAAAATAATTGTTATTTGCTCTTTACTAAATTGTTTTTACATAACTCTGATAACTTGTTTTTTTTCTGTTAAAAGGTATGCATAAAGATGAGTTAATTGACACGAATAACCTTTGAAATGTCAGATCGTAACTTTTTAGTGAACAATTTAAGTTGTTTAAGAAAGTTTATTTTGCTCTGCACATATGAACAGTCTTTGACTTTCAGCTGAAACTCTTGTGCCATTTCACTCAAAACACTGAATGTAGAGGTGAAGGACATCAGCACGCCAGTGTTCCACAAAGAGATTTAGCTGAAAAATGTCTTTAGTGTGCAACAGAACTCCACATTCACATGAATAAAGTCAATAGCTGGGCTCTGTGTTTTTGATGTCTCACTTCTGGAACTGGAGTAAGACTTCTAGCCCCCCGGGTCACATTTATATAAAAAAAAGTAAGAAATGATTATCAAATTCAAAGAGAAATATGTACTTTCTTACCAATCAGTTTCCACAGCTTCTGTTATTGTGGGAGAAAAAACTATGGCCCTTTTTTGTAGCAGCTAGGAAAATCTATATTCACTCCATTTACTTTTCATATTAACTTTTCATGACTTTCCTAGGCCTGGAAATATAAAACCGAATCGTTTTTTTTTTTTTTTACTTAATATTTGACTGCCACATGTTAAGAAGTTTTATATGAAATTAGATGCTAAAATGCATGTGTTATTTGTTAAAATTGTATACAATTTTTGATTTTCAGGATGATAACTGGATGCTGCTCTGAATTTAAGATGCAACAGGTAAGTCAAATCTACTAGTTGCTTACATATGTCTAATTTTTGATGTCTAAAGACAGTGAATTTGTGTGCAATACTGTTGTGGTTCTACAATGAAAGTTGTGTGTTTTTGTGGCTCATCGACAGAAGCTGATTTCATCGTAAAGCTGCATCCTCACCAATCGCCTTTGCAAATCAAGAATGCATGGGGTCCCTCGGACGGAAAGACTATAACAGATGAATAATTGAGAACCTGATGCTGGAATGAAGGTGCACATTAAACATCGGCCCACTGGAATCGACTGGCCCTGACGTGCCGTAAGCTACAGGCCTAATGTAAATAATTAGTTCTTTCCCCCAACACTCCGATAATGAGTCCTATAAAATGGGCAATGGCCTGCATGTGTATTTAAGACTGGCTATAAAATCAGTGTGAAAGAGGCATCGGGGGGCCTTAGTGTGCCTCGCATGGGAAAATATATTAAACAGTGTTGGGGAAGATGCTTTAAAACTGTTGAGTTATTCATAATTTACAATACTTAAGCTACAGACAAGCTACTTCTCAGGAAAAGTAGTTGCACTACAAAATACTAAGAACAAAGTAGCTAACTTTGTTAAAGCCTTTTCAGGGCAGCATATCTTTTTTGGTGGTTGATTTTATTTTTATAATTAGTGCGGTATTAACTCGGCACAATCAGGATCTCAATTGCTTTAATGCTGACAGCATTGAACAGCTATTTACACAGAAATTTTCACTAAGCTCAACTAACAAGGCTAAAAAAATACCTTAAATTATATGAAAGCTATTTGGACTGGTTGTCCTTGAAGTGATTAGGTAAATTTGCATTCATAAAACATGCTTTGATACTAATTGAACACTTTTGATGTTTTTAGGAGCAAACAAACTGAGCAAATGACATACTTTTTAAAATAATTTTAATTTATTTTTTTGAGTTTTAAAAATGCTTTGAGAAATGGAATTCTATCCAGATTTAATATTCTATAATAAATCCTTTATATTATTTGTGACCCTGGACCACAAAACCAATCTTATGTAGCATGGGTATATTTGCAGTAATAGCTAAAATAAATCATAGATTTTTATTTTATGCCAAAAATCTCAAGGATATTAACTAAAAATCATGTTCCATGAAGATATTTTGTACATTTTCTACCTTAAATATATCAAAACTTAATCTTTGATTAGTAATATGCATTGCTAAGAACTTTAAAGGTGATTTTCTCAATATTTAGATTTTTTGCACCCTCAGATTCCAGATTTTCAAACAGTTGCATCTCTGCCAAATATTGTCCTATCCTAACAAATCATACATCAATGGACAGCTTACTTAAACTCAACTAACAAGGCTAAAAATACCTTAAATTATATGAAAGCTATTTGGACTGGTTGTCCCTGAAGTGATTAGGTAAATTTTACTTTTGATGTTTTTAGGAGCAAATGGCATACTTTTTTTTTTTTTGAGAATGCTTTGAGAAATGGAATTCTATCCAGATTGAATTTTCTATAATAATTATATTTATTTTATTTTATTGTATTTATTTTAATTAGATTTATTTTATTTGTAACCCTGGACCACAAAACCAGTCTTAAGTAGCGCGGGTATACAGTATTTGCAGCAAAAGCAACAAATACATGGTATGGGTCAAAATTATCGATTTTTATTTTATTTTATTTTGTAAATTTTCTACTGTAAATATATCATAACTTAATTTTTGATTAGTAATATGCATTGTTAAGGAGGTGAAAAATGCTTTTCTTACTTAGATTTTTTTGTCTTGTTTCCAGCCAAAATAGCTAAAAATTCTTAAATCAAGAAGAACTTTCTAGATGAGTAAAAATAATTGTATTGTTTTCAGAAAAAACAAGTCAAAATTAGTCAAAAGTTTTTGCTTTGAAAAAGCAAAATAATTTGCCAAAGGGGTAAGCAAAAAAAAAATCTTTCTGAAAACAAGACTTTTTACTCGTCTAGAAAATCCTTCATGTTTTAAGAATTTTTAGATATTTTGGCTGGAAACAAAAGCATTTTTTTGCAGTGAACAAACTAAAATATGAACTAAACCTAAAAATGAATGAATGAATGAATGAATAAAAAAATACAAACAAAAAATAGAATAATAAATAAAATAAAAGGCTAAACTATTGTCATGTTACTCAAAAATGTGGTTACATTAGTAGCTACTTATTTGCTATTAAATTGAATGAGATGAGCACTTTTAAGGATGGACACTTCACTAAGAATATATAGCGAATGCAATTTAGAAAGGTTTATTTAGCCTTATTTAAACCGTAATTGAAGCTGTGATATTCTAACCGACTCATTCAATTGACAGCCAGACTTTTTTAGGACTGACTGCCTGCGCTTTCTTGCTTATTTCAGTCACGCCTTCCATAAATGAGAAGTGTCTGCAATACAAACTTTATAGCTTTTATGAATCATATCATGATGTCTCTTTTTATATTCATCAGGCTCAAACATTATTGCACTTCTGGAGCTTGACAGAAAGGATCCCTTGCTTGTATCTTCAAAAACTCTCTCTTTTGTGAAGACAAATAAGAGCATGAACGACAGTAAATAATGAGAGCATTATCATTTTTGGTGGATTAAGTTTTGCTTTAATGCATAAGCGCCTTCCATCAGAGCTTGACATGCATGATAGTCGAGGACAGTACTTTCAAAGTTTTCCTCTTGCGAAAGTAGACCGTTCTTCCACGTGTCAGCAGAACTTTTAAGCAGGCAAATTGGCTCAGGCTTGCTCAGCTCGTTTGTGCTCGGAACATTTGCATAAATCTCACCGTATCGACAAGAGAACGCTTTTAATTTTAAAGGCAGCATCGCTCGACTTGTCTCATAAGCCGTCCAACCTTTTCATAAGGAAGACTTACGAGTTATAAGATAAAAAAAAAATAAGGCAATGCTAACAAGCTAACACGTTTGGTTAAAGAACACGAGCGTGAGCCATTAGTGCGACGTCAAACCTTGTCAGATAGAAACAAAGCTGCGGGTCAGACCTCTCTGTGTTAGTTCGGCTGAAAGTGGGTTGTAGAAAAGCGCGCGAAGACTCACGCGGCAGCAGAAGCTAATTAACGCCGAGGGTGAGAATAAACGTCGCTCCGTCCGCGCTTTCAAAAGGAGCTGTCAGATCGCCTTTCAATTACAACATTACGATAATTGAAAATAATTGTGAGCATCATTAGTGGTGAAACTCAATAATGCTGTCTTTTTAGGGTGTAATTGTTCTTTTGGTGGTGGAAAGGTCAGCCTTTAGAGTCCCTCGTCCCTCGCTTTCACAGAAAAAGCAGTTATGAATATGTCAGATTACGGAGATTAAAGCGTTTTGGAAGGACGAGTTGTAGATTACGGTAACGACAGCTATAGCCAGGCGTCTTCAGTCACTTCTATTTGGATTAGAGGCCAGACAGTTTAGTGAGAAAGAGAAATGGGTTTTCCGCTTAGACATGGTTTGGTGGCGACCTTGAGATTTTTGGACTTGGGGCTTTCACAAAAAATAAAAAATAAAAAAAATAGACCACTCATACTTTTTGTTCCACTTTTTGATTTTGTGCCAAAATATCAAAGGGTTGACTTCTGTCGCTGTATAACAGGCAGAAAAAACATGCATTTATCTCGTGCTGCACAAATCTTTTTACTCCCAACGTCTCTGATCTTCCTATTTGCATGAACAGAATGAGACGCAACAACCTTAAATAACCTTCGAGAAGCTCTAGATGAAACTTTTGTTGTCAGACGAGTGACTAGTCATGCAATCCCTCTAAAGGAATAATGCCGTTCTGAAAGAGGTGCATCTCTTTGAATATTACACCGCTTTTGAAACGAGCGGCCTCGCATATTAGTGTCTTGCATCATGCTGAGAGGAACATTAAGAGCAAATTCATTTTCGCACAGTGTCCTTCTGCGGTTATGCTTCAAGTACGAGAGGACGTTCATCCACAGAAGTCGTTTTAATAGGGTAAATCTTATAAATGCTTTTCAGGAATGGCTTTGTCTGGGTCATTTTAACCCCAAAAGAGAAAAATAAGGAATTATATTTTGCATGAAGAAATTGTGACCTATATTTAGTATAACTGAGATTTTCTTTTTTTTTAAATCTGACATTGTTCCTGCATAAGCATATTTTTAGCCCATCCAAGTGTCAGTAGCCTGAAATTACATTAAAAACATTTTTTGGTTTGTGTATATATAGACACAGTTGAGATCAAAAGTTTACACTCACCCTTTCAGAATCTGCAAAATGTTAATTATTTTACCAAAATAAGAGGCATCATATAAAATGCATGTTATTGTTTATTTAGTACTGACCTGAATAAGATATTTCACATAAAAGATGCTTACATATAGTCCACAAGAGAAAATAATAGCTGAATTTATAAAAATGACCCCGTTCAAAAGTTGACATCCCCTTGATTCTTAATTAGGGGTGGGACGATACAGGTAACTCACGATTCAATTCTGTGGCGATATGTGGCCCACGATATCGATAATATCGCGATTCACGATATCTACGATATTCAATATATTGGAAGAAATTTCATCAACGATATTTCACGATATATGTGACTGAAAAAGAAAAAAATACCCATAATAAGGAAATCTTATGCATTTATTAATGCCAACATTTCCAACACTGTGCAAAGAAATATGCATTTGCATAATAACTCACTGCCTCCTGGTCTTAAATGTAAACACTGTACAGCTAGACAGATAAAAGTGCCTGAACATTAAAAAACAACATGAACATTAACTAACATGTGTAAACCGTGATACTGAAACGTCAGTAGTAAGTTACTGTAAAGTGCTTTATGTTAACCTGGACAGTGGTCTCATCAATGCATATTCTTCTTGAGGAACACTAACGCCTGTTTCACACATACTCCATCTGCAGTGTGTATGCAGTCCGTGTGCGTTACGTATGCGATGCAGAAGCAGCACGGACTCGTTTAGCTTTCACACAGGACACGTTTGCAGTCCGTTCCTGATCCGCGGCTGTTTACCACAAACACATTTATCCGTTATTTTGATTTCAAATACAAACGTGCTTTTTCAGCATTGTGATACTCTTTTATCACAGTACACTAATACAATTCTAGATATATTCACGTTTAAACTCAACGTATAATAAACAACGTATTATTCAATGCACTTGCACAGCAACCGCGTGCAGTGTGAACGCTCTAATCCGTTAACATGGGTGCGGAAAAAAATACTCAACGCATAAGCACTGCAGACGGAGTATGTGTGAAACAGGCGTAACTGATCAGCATACTCAACTAGCGGGTGCGTCTTTGATTTGTTTTTCGTTATCTTCCGCCATTCTTCTCACTTCTCTTTTTTTCTGCGCTTCTTCTCTGATGTTGTAAGGTAACTTGTGTTCTTCACTGGCCGCTGCTTCCGCCACTTTACGCCTATTTACTCGAACAGCGCCCCCCGCAAACAGAATGGTAGATATTGGGTAGTGACAGTGACACTGACGACGGGTAAATTAATCATTTGTGTTGTAATAAAATATCGATATTGGCCGTTAGTGTATCGATTATTTATTGCGACAGAGAGCACAACAATATATTGCAATATCGATTTTTTTTCCCACCCCTATTCTTAATACTGTGTTGTGATTTTGTTTAGTGATAGTTGTTTATGAGTCCCTTGCTTGTCCTGAACAGTTAAACTGCCTGCTGTTCTTCAGAAAAATCACTCAGGTCCCACAAATTCTTTGGTTTTCCAGCATTTTTGTCTATTTGAACCTTTTTTTTTAACAATAACTGTATGATTTTTAGATCCATATTTTTACACTGAGGACAACTGAGGGACTCATATGCAACAATTACAGAAGTTTCGATCACTCACTGATGAAGTTTTCACCCCAGCTCTTAATGCATGTTTTTTTTTTTCCTCTGGAGCATCAGTGAGTGTTTGAACCTTCTGTAATAGTTGCATATGAGTCCCTTAGTTGTCCTCAGTGTGAAAAGATGGATCTCAAAATCATACAGTCATTGATGGAAAGGGTTCAAACTCACAAAAATGCTGCAAAACCAAAGAATTTGTGGGACCTGAAGGGTTTTTCTGAAGAACAGCAGGCAGTTTAACTGTTCAGGACAAACAAGGGACTCATCAACAACTATCACTAAACAAAAAAACGTAGTTGGATTTTTCAGGTAAGACCACAGTATTAGGAATCAAGGGAACTTGTGAACTTTTGAACAGGGTCATTTTTATAAATTCAACTATTTTCTCTAGCGGACTACATGTAAACATCTTTTATGTGAAATATCTTATTCAGGTCAGTACTAAAATAAACATATTGCTCTCATTTTAGCAAAATAAGTAACATTTTGCAGATTCTGAAAGGGAGACATAAACTTTTGACTTCAACTGTATATATATATATATATATATATAAGTGCATACATACATTTATTTATTTAAATAATTAATTAAATAATTAATTAATTTTATATTTTATTTAAGTAAGTTAAAAAATATTAATTTAATTATTTATTTAAACATAAAATATAATATTCTGAGCAGGATATTTTGTTGTAAATAATTAAATAAATTCTGTCCTTACTGGATGGTTTTTATTACAGTATTCCTTTCTTAATGGGATGTTACTTTCATGACATTTAAACATTAATATTAAGTGCTAATTTATGCTGACTATTACTTATAACTGTATCCAGACATTTCATTTCTGTACTACAAATATTTACAATGTTTAGATTTTTTTTTTTCTTTCTTTTTTTTTTTTTTTGCATTTAGTTAAAAAAGCATTTCAGGTGTGCTTGATTAAATTTTTTGGTAATTTTCTGCTGATTTTTTTTTTTTTTTTTATATCACCCATTCAGAGCAGCAGTACCCGAGCCGCGGGAATTATTGATACAGTCGTTCATGAAGAGGTGTGAGAGAGTTGTATATTTAAAGGCATTAATTGAGCATCTTTCTTCAAGCAGTCTGATGGATGCTGTAGCCTCTGGCCACATCCAACACCATCTTGAATAATTCATCTGCTGCCTTTCCACATTATTTGCTGAAGGTCCCAGTGCTACACCGCTTCTCCACCTCCTACCTTGTTCCCTTTGAGCTGAGCTAATTATTCAGCATTTCTGAGTGTTGCAGGGAGGAGAAAAACAGGCTTTTTGAATCAGCGACATTGAAAGCTTAATTAAAGTAAGCATGAGGAGTGTGTCGCGTCTGTAAGCTGTTATTGTTGGGTTAATGTCACTACAGAGCGACCTAAACTCAAGCACCCTTACTGTTATGTCAGGGCTGTCAATATGCCTTAAAAATGATTATTGCATGCATCAAATATTTGCAGTTAAATATTAAGCCTCCAATCCATTAAAAATACTTTTAATGATTTGATGATTAATCAAATTTTGATTTATTGATTGATTGTAAAAGTAAATATATCTGAGAACCAAAATGCATGAGATATTTATATTTTTCTGAGAATAAATTGTGAGTTATATTAACAATTCTGCCATCTAACTCAGCTTTTATTGCAAGTGCATTGCTGTAAATGTGTTTTCCATTCTTTTTTTACAAACCAAGTGGCAAAGCTAAAAAGATATATAACTAAATATACGTATGTTGACTTGTGTGTTTGTTTTTCGGTGGCAGATCTCCACAGACAGATAAAGAGTTTGCGAGGCCCTGCGGGTTAAACGTTTCATTGGCTGTGAACATGGAGTCTAGTCGGTGTAGAGATTATTTTTTATCTCCGTCTGCATGATCCGCTGAGCGATTGTGTGATCTCTATTGTTATTAATTCAACAGCTGCATGTAAATTCTCCTGCGCTGACAGTCTGCAAGTTATGGCTGTAATACATCAGGACGGGAAATGATTGAACGCTTCACTTGCGTGTGATATTACATATGGTGAAGAGATGACTTCAGACGGCTCAGGCCCTGCGGCTAAAAGTCATGAACTGCTTAAATATAAACAGATTGAATACAAAAGTCATGAGCTCTGAGGTTGAGAATGTTGAATACTGTTTTTATGATTTGGTTTAATAATTAAATTTAATTAATAAGGAGTTTTAATGCATTGATTAAGCCTTGCAATTCACCTTATAATGCATTGCCATTATGAGTGTTATCTCATAAATAATTATAACCACAGTTATAATATGCAATACCTTTTTATGCATTAAGACACAACAAACAAACCTGCAAATATTATCAAGCATATTTACTTTGGTTAGAATTTATAAAAAAAAAATTACATTACATTACATAATTACAATGTACAAATACATTTATAATGCATTACACATAAAGAATTTAAGGTAAAGTTTGAGTTTTTTGAGCAGAAAATCAACATTAATTTCTGAAGGATCATGTGACACTGAAGACTCAAGTAATGATGCTGACAATTCAGCTTTACATCACAGGCATAAATTATGTTTTACTATATATTCAAATACAAAACAGTTATTTGTAATTAATATTTCACAATATTGCTTTAATTTAATTTAATTTAATTTAATTTAATTTAATTTAATTTAATTTAATTTAATTTAATTTAATTTAATTTAATTTAATTTAATTTAATTTAATTTAATAAGCATGTGCTCCAAGGTTGAGATTTGTATTGTAGTTTATTTTATTATTTTATTATTTATTTATTTGTTTATGTATTTATTTGTTTTACTGACTGTAAAAGCATAATCTCTGATGCTGTTTTTAAAAAAAATGATCTATTTCATTTAATCTCATTTAAAAACATTAATTTAATTTCATAATTTAATTTAATTTAACTGTAAAATTATGACTTCTGAGATCGAGATCATTTGTAGAAAATGTTTAATAGTGTAGTTGAATTCTCACTACCTTTTTTAATGATTTAATTTATTTTAATTTAATTTAATGTTGACACCTTTTAAACTTAATTTGTAAAAAAAAAAACAAAAAAAAAAACAGATAGTAGAATTTTATATTTTAAATGATTTGCAATATATAAAATGTACATTATGAATACCTTTATAATGCAACATATTAGAATGATTTCTGAAGGATCATGTGAAGACTCAAGTAATGATGCTGAAAATTCAGCTTTTCATTACTGGAATAAATTGTGTTTTACTATATATTCAAATACAAAGCAGTTATTTGTAATTGTAATAATATTTCACAATATTGCTGTTTTTACTGTATTCATTTGTAGAAAATGTTTAATACTGTAGTTGAATTCCCACTGATTTTTTATAATTTAATTTAATTTAATTTAATTTAATTTAATTTATTTGTTTATGTATTTATTTGTTTTACTGACTGTAAAAGCATAATCTCTGATGCTGTTTTTAAAAAAATGATCTATTTCATTTAATTTCATTTAAAAACATTAATTTAATTTCATAATTTAATTTAATTTAACTGTAAAATTATGACTTCTGAGATCGAGATCATTTGTAGAAAATGTTTAATAGTGTAGTTGAATTCTCACTAACTTTTTTAATGATTTAATTTATTTTAATTTAATTTAATGTTGACACCTTTTAAACTTAATTTGTAAAAAAAAAAAAACAGATAGTAGAATTTTATATTTTAAATGATTTGCAATATATAAAATGTACATTATGAATACCTTTATAATGCAACATATTAGAATGATTTCTGAAGGATCATGTGACACTGAAGACTCAAGTAATGATGCTGAAAATTCAGCTTTTCATTACTGGAATAAATTGTGTTTTACTATATATTCAAATACAAAGCAGTTATTTGTAATTGTAATAATATTTCACAATATTGCTGTTTTTGCTGTATTTTTAATTTAAGAAATGGAACCTCGGATCACAAAAAAACTTTAAAACCCCAAACTTTGGAATGGCAGTGTATTTATAGTGGTCCATTCATGGCATTTAAATATTTTATGGATCTTTAAGAAGCTTAATTTTGGCAGTTAGCCATGCATGTTTGTGGAAATATAACATTTAACTAACAGTGACGAGACAGGCCAGTTGTTGTACAGAGACAGAATAAAGCACCAGTGGTTTATAAGAGTTGCCAGTGTGTGAGAATAATCGGCGTTACTGTGAAGTGAATAGCTTAGAAATGCAGTATTTGGAGTCAGTGTGAAGGCCCACTTCAGCCCACTTTGACACTGTGTGTGTGTGTGTGTGTGTGTGTGTGTGTGTGTGTGTGTGTGTGTGTGTGTGTGTGTGTGTGTGTGTGTGTGTGTGTGTGTGTGTGTGTGTGTGTGTGTGCGCGTGTGTGTGTGTGTGTGCGCGTGTGTGTGTGTGTGTGTGTGTGTGTGTGTGTGTGTTTGTGGAGATACATTATGAGAAGAGGAAATCAAAGCAGACGAGAGAGGTGTTGGTGTATTTGTCTTGGTCTGCTGTGCTGCATAAGGCAGTTTTCTCTCCGGACTAAATGAAGACAAAGATTCATTCAGTCTGTCAACAATCAGAGCATTCACTCTCACTGAGCCTGTGTCCGCTCTGCGCTCTAACTAGTGCACTTCAATTCATCACTCAACATTTTCCCCTATAGAGAGCGCAGCGGTCGGCTTTCTGTTAAGAAAAATTTCCATTCATTTTCTCCATAGAGAAATTGATTTTTAACGATAACATATAAACCTTTCAGAGATGGACCTGCCATGAGCTCTGAGGTTGAGATCTTTTCAACTTCATTTATAAAAAAATCATGTTTAATACTGGATCTAAATTCTCGCTAAGACTACACAGAACGATTTAGCCATCAGAGGCGTCACTTATAATGGGAAAGTAAATTACAGTAAAGAGTTGTACAGTAGAAGCTGCCTAATCCTGTAAAACCTGAATGAAAATACTTTTTTGTATGCATATACATTATCAATATTTTTCAGTATATTATAGTATAGGTTAGCTGTTTTTTTTTTTTTTTTTATAATACTGTCATTTTGATTTATGACATTTGCAATGCTTTCTAGATAATTACAGTTTATTTCCTCATAAAATGCATTTATTATTGAACCTTTTATCTTTTATAGGTTTGCATCATGAAAGGTTTTTATTCAGCTTTCATACTTTCTTTTATTCAAATTAAAGTTTGTTATATTATTAAATAGTATATTATATCTGAACTGGTTGGTTTGATTCATGGCTCTGAGCTCAGCATTGGATAGTCATGGAAAAAAAAATTCTGAAATAAGTGTTTAATTTAATTTAACTGTAAAATCATGAGCTCTGAGGTTGAGATCATTTGTAGAAACTGTAGTTGAATTCTCACTGATTTTTAATGATTTATTTTATTTTATTTTATTTTATTTTATTTTATTTTATTTGCTCCAAGGTTGAGATCTTTTAATCTTAATTTGTAAAAAAAAAATGCATACATATATAAATATATATATATATATTTGTTTTACTGATTGTAAAAGCATAATCTCTGAGGTTGAAATTTATTAATGATTTAATTTAATTTTATGTAATTTAAAAACATAAGAATAATTTAATTTCATTTACTTTAACTGTAAAACTATGATCTCTGAGGTTGAGATCATTTGTAGAAAATGTTTAATACTGTACTTGCATTCTCACAGATTTTTAAATTTAATTTAATTTAAACGTAACTTGACTGAGTGTAAAAGCATAATCTCTGAGGTTGAAAAATTGTAATGATTTAATTTTACTTAAATTCATTTAAAAACATGATAAACTTAATTTAATTTAATTTAATTTAATAAGCAAATTATTTTATTTATTTTACTGATTGTAAACGCATAATCTCTGAGGTTGACGATTTAATTTAATTAAAAAACAGAAGAAACATGCATCTACAGTACCTAAAAAATTAATAATTGTTATTTATTTATTGCTGTGCGAATCAGATCTGCGGGATCAGCACAGGATGTTGTAATATATATTTGATGAGACCAATTGGATTCATCAATGCACATACAGGTATTTGCAAAATCCAGGTATTTTGCACACGCTAGTTTGCTCAGTGTAAACGTGTGATTGGGCCTCCTGTATTGCGTTGTGGTGCAGGTGGAGTGGGACCATGATAAATACCATTTTACGAATTACATTTAGCGACGGCAACTTACAGGAGACAATGCAGCCTCCGATCATTTATCAAAGATAATGGGTCATAGTTTACTTCCTGACACGCCACATACATCATGAAGTCTGACCCCTGCTACAGCTACTAAAATAGATTATGTGATGTCAAACGTTGCTTCAGAGGCCAGCAAACAGCGCACCCCATGTTTTGGTTCAGTTGCTGTTGCTTTTAGAGGGAACACCATAATGTATAAAGCAATTTGATATGTTGTATAAATAATTAGCAGTTTCTAAATGATTTGCAGTGTCCAAATGCTTCTAACTAGGTTGCATTCGGAGCATTTGGCAATCATTGTATTGCATTCTCAGCATTGGCAGCAGAGGCACTATAGCAGCATTAATGTACACTGTCTTCTACTGTGCATTTACTCTTTCAGATCACAGCAGAGCAATAGTATGAAGAGAATCAGAGTAGACTACTAGTCTCAAAAACTACAAGTCGACGTCACTTCCCTGGTTTGGGAAAAGCACTCAACTCAACTCAACTCAACTCAACTCAACTCAAAGTTTATTTATAAAGCACTTTCAAAACCATAGAAATGGATCAAAGTGCTGCACAAAATAATTAAAAGCTATAAAACAACATATAACAAACAAACCAGCACAATCATTACAAAAGTATAAATCGTACAGCAAACTCACTCACATTAACAGACTCATTCAGACACCAAAAGCCTGATGAAAAAAATAAGTCTTTAAGTTTTAAAACTTTTTAAAAGTGTCCATAGATGATGAAGCCTTTATAAATAGCGGCAAGGCATTCCAAAGTTTGGGAGCAGCGACTGAAAAAGCACGGTCACCACTCCGCCTTAAGCGAGACCGTGGTACAGATAGGAGTTGATTCTGAGAAGAGCGCAGACAGCGTTGAGATTGATAAGGGGACAACAAATCCTGTATATATCCAGGAGCTCTGCCCCGCTGGTTCCGTGTCCTCAGACGCGAGCGGCGCGACGCGACAAAAGACAGTATAGAAACCATTAAAATCCGTGAAACTATCCACAATAGATGCAGGACAGTACTGATGCCGCAGTATATTTCTGAAGTAGATTAGTACTCTAAGCACACTGTTTCACTCAAGCTGTTTCTGACACGAAGAATAAACTCCTGTAGCGCAAAATCCTGTCAGCCCAAATGTAAGAAATGAGGAAAAGAATTACCTCAATGGAGTGGCGCCAAAGAGGTCATTACCGCAAATACAGTAGTATACAGCAATTTTTAAAAATACAGTTAGTCTCTGTATGTGGTGTTTGACGTCACAGAAAATTCCCATGATGCAAAGGAAAATACAGTTATTTACTTTAAAGGCAATTTGCTGTTTTATACTGGGTGATATACAGTAAATAACTGTAGAAATTACAGAAATGTCTAACAGTGTATGCAATGCTTTATACACCAACATCAACACCTTGAATTGAATTCTGTAATTTACAGGCAACCAATGGAGAGAAATCAAGACAGGTGTAATATGATCCCATTTTCTAGTATTAGTTAAGAACCTGGCAGCAGCATTCTGCACATACTGAAGACGGGTAACCAACGAGTCACTCAGACCTAAATATAAAGCATTGCAATAGTCCAGTCTTGTGGAAATGAAGGCATGTATAACAGTTTCCAAATCCTTTGTTGAAAGGATAGGTTTCAATTTCGATAACTTCCTCAACTGAAAGAAGGAAGCTTTCACAACACTGTTTACCTGACGATCAAAACACATATGTGACCCTGGACCACAAAACCAGTCTTAAGTCGCTGGGGTATATTTGTAGCAATAGCCAAAAATACATTGTATGGGTCAAAATTAATGATTTTTCTTTTATGTCAAAAATCATTAGGAAATTAAGTAAAGATCATGTTACATTAAGATTTTTTGTAAAATTCCTACTGTAAACCTATCAAAATGTAATTTTTGATTAGTAATATGCATTGCTAAGAACTTAATTTGGACAACTTTAAAGGTGATTTTCTCAGTATTTTGATTTTTTGCACCCTTAGATTCCAGATTTTCAAATAGATGTATCTTGGCCAAATATTGTCCTATCCTAACAATCTATACATCAATAGAAAGCTTATTTATTGAGCTTTCATGTGATGTATATATCTCAGTTTTGTCAAATTTAACCTTATGACTGGTTTTGTGGTCCAGGGTCACATATTAGAATCAAAAATCACTCCTAAGTTTTTCACGAAACCATGCTTGTTGACTGACAATAAACCACAGATCTCAGCCAGATCATACTCAGGGAATCGGTTCCCAAATACAATAAACTCTGTCTTATCCTCATTTAATTGCAAATTTTTTTTCGACAACCATCCTTTCACCTCAGTCAAACAGTTTGAAAAGTTAACAACAGGTGTACAGTCATCAAATTCAATGGGAAGGTACAGTTGCAGATCATCCGCATACAAATGATAATTTACATTATGTTTCCTAAGAATCCCCCCCAAAGGCAACGTAAAAGTCCTCCTACTACAGTACATCTGTGTGCATGTCAACTTGTAGGAGGACTTTTACGTGCTTTTCCCAAACCAGGGAAGTGACGTCGACTTGTAGCTTTTGAGACTAGTAGTTCTCGGGTAAACCGTGTTTTTAAAACACTCATGGTGGACTTACAAATGTTCCGATGCAGCGTTTTGTGAGTACATACCCTATTTACACTACTGTAGAAGTTTGGTAAGATTACTTGCACGTTTAGTGGTGCAATTTACGAGATACATATGTACCATGTACTGCTGTAGCAAGCCATTCGAAAAACTCTGATATCTCCATAAATGTTCGACTAAGGTAAAAAAAAATTTGGATGGGGTATTTACATGGGCTTCGGAGTGCATAGCAGTGAAGTCAAATCTGCTCCGAACCATCCCTTTAAAGTTTAGTTTACTAAATGCATGCAACATTTGCACACTAGACTAGAGTATGCTTTTGGTCTTACTGTTAGTAGTAGAGTTTTGGTTGTGCTTTTCCTTGTCCCAGGTGTCCATATTTGATACACATCGTTCCTCTTCATTCTAGATGAAGATTACATGCTTAATTAATGGCTAATTAGTTTTAGGCTTGGCAATGATGGCAGACAGACAGACATAGAGAGATGACCTTTAGCCCTGCATGAGTCCCGCAGGTCATAATGACTTCAGCACACAAACATCTTCATTAATGACTGATGCTCACAGTAGCACGAGGGTCATGGATTCATCAGCATTCATCATCCTGCTACCATGTTTTTCAATTTTAGATATCAATTTGGATAGATTAAATCAACCCGCTCTCATGTTGAACTCAGCTGGCAAAATCGTGAGATACGAGGGTGATTCAGTCAATTTAGTTTTATGGTTTACACAGTGTGATGTTTGCTAAAACTAAAATATATTTATAAAAAAAAAAAAAAAAAAATATATATATATATATATATATATATATATATATATATACATACACATACACACATATATTAAATGAATACACATTTAAATGAAAAATGAAACTAAAATAAACAAATATTATCTGTAATAAAAATCAAGCTGAAGTACTTTTTTTGTTGTCATTTCATAAAAATGAATGAAGTTAACAAATAAAACTTTATTGTAAATTGTAAGTCTTAACATAAAAAATAAAGCAATTTTATTTAAAAAAACAAAAACAAAAAAAAACAAATAAAATTGGCAAAAGTACTTAAATTTATAAAAATGTAAACTGAAAATAAAAAAAAATAAAAAATAATAAAAACTGACAATATTGAATTGTCATATTAATATTAAAAATGTTAAAAGAATTCAAAATATCAATAAAAACTAAAATCATATTAAACAATATGAAACTAGCACTGATTATAAAAGTGTACTTTTTGATTGTGCCAAGAGATTGTAAATATATATAAAAATTACGCCATTCTAAAGTTTACATCCCCTTGATTCTTAATACTGTGTTGTTACCTGAATAATCCACAGCTATGTTTTTTTTTTTTAGTGATAGTTGTTCATGAGTCTCTTGTTTGTCCTGAACAGTTAAACTGTCTGCTGTTCTTCAGAAAAATCCCTCAGGTCCCACACATTTTTTGGTTTTACAGCATTTTTGTGTATTTGAGCCCTTTCCAACAATGACTGTATGATTTTGAGATCCATCTTTTCACACTGAGGACAACTGAAGGACTCATATGCAACTATTACAGAAGGTTCAAACACTCACTGATGCTTCAAGGGGGGGAAAGTGCATTAAGAGCCGGGGGTGAAAACTTTTTGAAAAGAATAAAGATGTGTAGCCTACATTTTTTCTTATTTTGCCTAATTATCATATTTTTTAAAATGGTACTGTCCTTTAGAGGCTACAGAAGATATTTACATGTTTCCCAGAAGACAAATAAGTTTAATTCACACTGATCTTAAAATTAAAAAAAGTTTTCACCCCTCAGCTCTTCGTTTTTTTTTCCTTCTGGAGCATCAGTGAGCATTTGAACCTTCTGTAATAGTTGCATATGAGTCCTTCAGTTGTCCTCAGTGTGAAAAGATGGATCTCAAAATCATACAGCCATTGTTGGAAAGGGTTCAACTAAAATAATGGAAAATCGAAGAATTTGTGGGACCTGAAGGATTTTTCTGAAGAACAGCAGGCAGTTCAACTGTTCAGGACAAACAAGGGACTCATAAACGACTATCACTAAACAAAAAAACAGTATTAAGAAAATAATAATATATGTATGGACTATATGTAAACATCTTTTATGTGAAATATCTTATTCAGGTCAGTACTAAATAAATAATAACATGCATTTTGTACGATCCCTCTTATTTTGGTCAAATAATTAACATTTTGCAGATTCTGAAATGGGGATGTAAACTGTAATATATTATAATGCTGCTGGTATGAAAGCTCAAATGAAGACAAGCATGTCGTGAGACTTTGCTGGACTACAGTATAAATGTGTCTTGTTCTGTAGCGCCTGTCTGCTCTGAAGGCGGCATTGGCTAAACGTACAAATTACATTTGCACTGGATGTAATAACATGAACAGGTGACATCAATACAAGAGTGTGATAACATGATAGAAAGTCAATGCCATCCAGAATCCTAAAGGATTCAATTCTCTCCTCTTTTCTAAGAGACTCATTATAAGTCAGAATCATGTATTGGGATTGTGGGTAATGGATGTGAGGCAGGACTGAAGCACTGCCGTGTTCACAAGTGCTGCTCGCGCCGTTTCTGCTGTATGCGTACTGTCCACATTATGCACATGTTCTTTATAAATTAAATACTAAGCACAATTATTTAAACATCTACATCTGAGGAATGCCACATCCCACAATGCAATGTCCTCAGCCTTCCATTTCCAGTGTAACACACTGTACAAAATTAGTTTTTGAAGAATATTGGAGTACTTTTAAATTTTTATACTTGAAAATTCAATGTTTCATTCAATGTTACTTGCTGTTTCTTTGTAGTTGTTTGTAAATATTACTAGCAATTTCTGAGTGAAAACTTAAAATTGTAATTTTTGAAAATCTCTTATTTGATCGAAGACAAAATTCTAACTGATGAAAAATGCAATTTTAAATGAATCATATTCAATTTATTAATAATATTAAATGAATAATTTATTACTTGATAAAGTATTTCTGAGATTTAAACTGAACGTTCAAGTTTGAAAAGTTTATGTAAAAGTTTGTTGCATAATATGCACATACTGGTTTAGCTGCACATTATTCTATTCCATTGTGTATATTCACAGTCAGTGTTGGGGAAAGTTACTTTTAAAAGTAATGCATTACAATATTGAGTTAATCCCTAAAAAAGTAACTAATTACGTTACTTAGTTACTTTTTATGGAAAGTAATGCGTTACATTACTGTTGTGTTACTTTTTAAATCTGGGCAGGGCTTGCTTGTTTGTTTTTAATATAAAAAGTTCTGTTTTTTGCAAATGTAAAAAACCTTTTCACACGAAAAGTAAATTCACTTCTGTAGAGTAGACCGCAGAGGAAAAAATGTCAACTCTTTAGCAGTAAAAAAGGAACAAATGTTAGATTATCTTGAGTAATTTTTGTTTATTAGTATGGATAAATTGGATCATCGAAGATCAGCAGCAAAGATATCAGTTAATAAAATGGGATTAAATACACAAAGGATATTTGTTTTATTTAACATATTTAATTATTGCAGTTTTGCGTTGAATTTCACAGTTTTTATTTCTTTTTGAGGAATACTGTTTTTTTAGTGAGTGAGATTAATTAATGCGTGTTCACATTTATTCCAGAACTGAAGTAACATCTTATGATTTCTCTTAACATGGGGACAGTAGAGCTTTTAATAAATAAATGGGGGGGAAAGATAACTGGTGCTACTTATTTGAAAAAGTAACTCAAATATTTTCTTGTCAATTAAAAACTGGTTTTTATATAAAATATTATTTATTTAATAATATTTAATAAACAACAACCAACCAGCCATCATAAAAGTTGTAGTCAAAAGTACAAAGGCAGCGCTACTTTACTAGTTATTGGAAAAGTAATATTATTACACTGTTCATAGTTTTCTTCTAATCCTATTTTCTTTTTTCCTGCATGTGGACAGAAGAAATATTCCTGACACGTGCCGGAGCATAAATGTTTGATTCTAAATCCGGTGCATAATGCAACATGCAGCGGGGAGCTCAGGCCTTTATTTTCCTGTTTCCAGCAAATGATTGTAACTTGCACTTCACAGTTCGACACTCCCATTTTTTCCCTCGACATCATTGACATCTTCAATCATGGTAAGAGAGAGCTGTGACCGATGCAGTCACAGTGAGGTGACATTTCTTTGGAGTTTTGAAAAGCATTGACTGCGGGCTGTGAGGATGCTTCAACGGAGACAGAATACAGAGCAGCTGACGGTCCGCCGTGAAACGCCACGATGAGAGACAACACTGACTCTAATAATTAGTTTGGTTATTCAGCATCACGGCAAAACAAAAACAACCTTGAATTATAATTATTTTACATAATGTCTGTGATTTTCACAAACACTTAATTAAAAACATGCCTCTGTGTTTTAGTACTAAAGGGAGAATTCATTAAAAAATGAAAAGCCTGTTATCATTTACTCAGCCTTGTGTTGTTGCAAACCTGTGTGACTTTGTACTGTAAAACAAAAGTAAATGTTTATCAGAATGTCCAAATTGGCTTTTTCCATCGAAAGCATAAAGAGACTAGGGGCGTTTTTTTTTAACTTGCCAAATGGCGATGACTAATCAATCAAATGAGCCAAGGTTGTATGTGTATGACTTGAAATATAATGCACAAGTCAGATGGAATACTTTTTTGTCTGTTTTGTACATCAAAGAACTGCAATGCATCGGTGAATCAATGTTCTCCCACACTCTTATTGTCAAGCTCCAAAAGCAACATTGATTTAACCAGTGCATCATGATTCTTTCTCAGATAATCATGGATGAAGCTACAAAAATACATGCTATATCAGTGTTTCTCAACTCCAGTCCTCGGGACCCACTGCTCTGCACATTTTGTATGTTTCTGAGTCTGACACACTCAGTTCAGTTCATGAATCTTTCTACTAATGAGCTGATGATCAAAATCAGGTGCCTTAAATGAGGAAGACATACAAAATGTGCAGAGCAGTGGGTCCCGAGGACTGGAGTTGAGAAACACTGTGCTATATGATATATATATATATATATATATATATATATATATATATATATATATGTATATATGTGTATATGTGTATATATGTGTGTATCATTTTAATTATTATTTGTGACCCTGGACCACCAACAAGTCTTACGTAGCACAGGTATATTTGTATACACTGCAAAAAATGCTTTTCTTACTTAAATTTTTTGTCTTGTTTCCAGCCAAAATATCTAAAAATTCTTAAAAACAAGAACAAGCAAAATAATCTGCAAATGGGGTAAGCAAAAAAAATCTTATATTAAACATAAAACAAGATTATTTTTCTTAACCCATTGGCAGATTATTTTGCTTGTTTCAAGCAAAAACGCACTTAATTTTTATTTGTTTTTTCATATTTTTTACTCGTCTAGAAAATCCTTCCTGATTTAAGAATTTTTTTAATATTTTGGCTGGAAATGAGACTACATTTTTTTTTTTTTTTTTTTTGCAGTGATAGCAATAGCCAAAAATACATTGTATTTGTCAAAATGATCACATTTTCTTTTATGTCAAATATAATTAGGATATTCAGCAAAGATAATGTTCGATAAAAATATTTAGTAAATTTTCTAACGTAAATATATCAAAACAATTTTTGATTAGTCATATGCATTGCTAAAAACTTTATTTAGACAACTTTAAAGGCGATTTTCTTAATATTTTGATTTTTTTGCACCCTCAGATTCCAGATTTTTTCATATTTCTAACAAGTTTATTTATTCAGCTTTCAGATGATGTATAAATCACAATTTCAGACTTTTTATGACTGGTTTTGTGGTTTCAGGGTCGCATTTCTTCTTAAAATCTATGAGTAAATATTAATTTATGAATGATAAATTGATTATTCATAAATTCTGAACATATACAAGACAAACCAGATACAGATGAGTGTTCAGCGCAGCAGAAACAGCAAGGAGGACATATCTGCAGACATTTACACAACAAAAGGTGCGTTTACACTGTACGCTTTACACATGAGACCCTTCAGATATGGTCAGATAATAGCCAAGGACAAGAAGACAGAATACGCTTTATTTTACATCTCAATGAAAGCCAAGCAATGTCCATGACCTGACATTTAAATGGAATAAATTTACAGAGGAATCATGACTGCAGAATTGAGATTTTAGCATTTTCATTGGCAGGATATTCTTCTAAAGTGAATCGAATTTTGAGGTGTCTAATGACTCCTTTTTCTTCCTCACAGCCTGGACTTTCTCTGTTTGTGTTCCACACAAGAAGAAATGCTTCACAGGTTTGAAACGACAAGAGGGTGAGTAAATGATTCATTTTGGCTGAATATTCCTGTAACAGCGATTGCAATAGTTACAGTAAAAGCCTCTCAGCAGTGGTCATGTCAGTGTGCTTTGGAATACTAATTGCACCCAATTAAATGCATTTAATACAACTGACAGCAGACGCATGCTGAAACTGTTGTCTTTGTGAATAAAAATGAATGTTTTGATAGTAATGGGATTGAAAAGTTTGGCCTGGAGTGCACACAGCCCTTATTTAAACCTGCATGCTTTGTTTTTCCATCCGATTTGTGCAATGGTTTGACACATCACGGGATTTATGTTATGCTAACAAGGCCCATCATAGTGTTGTGTTAAAGGCAGTAGTGAGAGAATAAGCTGTGACTGTGACCTGCATGTATTCAAGAGAACCATGTTGAAGAGGCAGATGTCAGATGATACTGTCGTCATTTACTAAGAGGTTATGGCTGAGGTTGAGGAGCTCAGCAAATAACCATGACAATCACAAGACAGAATGAAATTTCTTTTTATCCGCCACACGAGGCACATACACTGGAGTCTTTAAAGCTTCTATATAAAAGTCATAAAAGTTATTAGAAAAGTTCTTATATATAATGATCTTTGAAGGAGGACAAATCCTTTTCAGACATGAAAAAAATTATGGAAATGTACATCTCCATAGTATATGAACACATCAGATTAAGTCACAGAACACACTTTATGTTGTTGGGTGTGCACTTTCTTACAATACAACCTTTGTTTATCATTTACTCACCCTCATGTTGTTCTAAGCCGCTGTAAAGTAGATAAGAATGTCCAAATTACAAAAGCATTTTTTTTTTATCTTAGCACATAACAGTGATTCAAATGTTTCATTTGAGCCAAGTGTGAATATGTGGACTGAAGAATAAAATCTCACACAAAGGTATTGCATAACCTGGAATGTAATGCACAAGTCTGTCTATCATAATAGATAATTTTGGATTAATCACATGTATCAGTATATAAATATATGTATATATATATATTTTTTTTTTCATATTTAAAAAAAAAAAAAAAAAAAAAAATATATATATATATATATATATAATTATATTTTTAAATGTATTAATAAACATTATTTAAATATATTTTAAAATGTATTAATAAACATTAACCATTGCATCACCATTCTTTCTCAAATGAATTTGGTTTAATCAAATATGTAAATTATTAAATTATATATACTTTTAAGAAAAATATTTCAGTATGTTTCATATTTAAAAATACATTATTAATACTTTTATTAGTAATGCATGCAGGTTTAAGGACAAATGCTTTTTAGATACAAAAAAAGGCTTTTTTTGTGCTGAGTAAAACATCTGTGCATTAACTCACATGTACTCACCCACAAAAGAAATTCACAAAATATATGATATGTCATCGGGTAAAGACGATAAACCTTTGATGTGCACTTTCTTATATAAAACTTGAGCTTTTTGAAATTTACAATCAGCCATAAAGTGTGTTTTGTTGACACCAAAATATCACAGACACACAAAGTGAGTGACTACCTAGCAATCATTAATGACACCTATGAACCACTCAACTTTGCATCTTGAAGTTTTTTTTTTTTTTGACAAGCAAGAATCACATTTTGACTAACTATTGGTGCCTCATTATGTTTTTTTTTTTTTCCACAATCAACTTTGAAGATTTATTGTCAATGTGCAGTAGCCTGTTATGTTGCTTGTCATTCAAACTGTATTTGTGCGGGTAGCGAATGCCCTTGTGTACGGCATGAATCAAATTAAATAGCATTCATTGGGAATTCCACAATCCCTCCCCTTCAGTCTTATTATCAGAGTCGTGTGGAAAATTGGAGAGTGAAACAAAATGAAATCTTTGTATTAAATCAGCTGCTATAATGCACGCCACTCAATCGATATGCACCCCTCTCTATCTGTTCCAGATGAATGCACAGGCCACTGGCAAACTATTAGCTTATTACAAAAGCAAATCAGTTAGCAGAATTAATTTTCTTCAAAAATATGAGGTTTGCTATGAAGAATTAACAGCTATAAAGGAGTGAAATACGCGCTTGAATTTGCCTTAGTCCAATTTGTAGCGTCATCACGGCACATGAGAGACAGCTATCTTTCACATATGCAACACGCTCTGTGAATGTCAGTCAGTATTAACACTGATGATTAGAAAAAACTTAGTAACTACTGTAGATGAGCCCATCTGAACATGCTTGTGTGTGCAAAACTTTAATGTTTGGGTGGTTGCTATAGCGTTTCAGATATTCTAGGGTGTTGCTATTGTGTTCTTGGTAGTTCCTAGGATTTTCCAAAGCAGTTAATGTGATGTTCAGCATGATTGCAAGTATGTTGCTTGGTCTATGGTTGCTACGATGTTTCAAGTATGCCCTAGGGTGTTGCAAGGGTATTCTGGGTGGTTTCCAGGGTGTTGCTTTGGTGTTGTTAGTGGTTCTTAGGATTTTGCAAAGCATTTACTTTGGCGTTCAGGGTGATTGCAAGTATGTTGCTTGATCTATTATTGCTAGGTGGTTGCTATGGTGTTTCAAGTATTCTCTAGGGTGTTGCTAGGGTGTTCTGGGTGGTTTCCAGGGTGTTGCTTTGGTGTTGTTAGTGGTTCTAAGGATTTTGCAAGGCATTTACTATGGTGTTCAGGTTTATTGCAGATTTTTTGCTTTGATCTATGGTTGCTAGGTGGTTGCTATGGTGTTTTAGGTATTTTTGAGTGTTGCTAGTTTCTTTCTAGGGTGTTGCTAACACCCTGTGTTTCTAGGGTGTTGCTAAGATGTTCTTGGTAGTTCCTAGTATTTTCCAAAGCAGTTATTATGGTGTTCAGGGTAATTGCAAGAATGTTGCTTTGACCTATGGTTGCTATGGTGTTTTAGATATTCTCTAGGGTGTTGCTAGGGTATATGTTGGGTGGTTCCTAGGGAGTTGCTATGGTGTTCTTGGTAGTTCCTAAGATTTTCCAAAGCAGTTACTATGGTGTTCAGGGTGATTGCAAGAATGTTGCATTTATCTATGGTTGCTATGGTGTTTTAGATATTCTCAAGGGTGTTGCCACGGTATGTCTGGTGATTTCTAGGGAGTTGCTATGGTGTTCCTGGTCGTTCCAAGGGTTTTCCAAAGCAGTTACTATGGTGTTCAAGGTAATTGCAAGAATGTTGATTTGACCTATGGTTGCTATGATGTTGTCGATATTCTCTAGGGTGTTGCTAGGGTATGTTGGGTGGTTTCTAGGGAGTTGCTATGGTGTTCTTGGTAGTTCCTAAGATTTTTCAAAGCAGTTAATATGGTGTTCAGGCTGATTGCAAGTATGTTGCTTCTAACTATGGTTGCTAGCTGGTTGCTACAGTGTTTCAGGTATTCTCTAGAGTGTTTCTACGGTATGTTAGGTGGTGTCTAGGGAGTTGCTATGGTGTTCTTGGTATTTCCTAAGATTTTTCAAAGTAGTTACTATGGTGTTTAGGGTGATTGCAAGTATGTTGCTTTGATCTTTTGTTGCTATGGTGTTTCAGGTATTTTAGGGTGTTGCTAGTTTCTTTTAAGTGGTTTCTAGGGTGTTACCAAGGTGTTCTTAGTAGTTCCTAGGATTTTCCAAAGCAGTTACTATGGTGTTCAGGGTGATTGCAAGAATGTTACTTCTAACTATGGTTGCTACGGTGTTTCAGGTATTCTCTAGAGTGTTGCTAATGCATTTTGGGTGGTTTCTATGGAGTTGCTATGGTGATCTTGGTAGTTTCTAAGATTTTCCAAAGTTACTATGGTGTTCAGAGTGATTGCAAGAATGTTTCTTTGACCTATAGTTGCTAAGTAGTTGCTATGGTGCTTAGCTATTCTCTAGTGTTGGTAGGGTATTTTGACTAGTTTCTAGGGTATTGTTTTATGCAGTTTTTAGGTTGTTTTTGCACTCGCTAAATAGTTGCTGTATTATTCAGGGTGATTGGAAATATGTTGCTTGGTCTTTGGTTGAGAGGACATTTCTAAGTGGTTTCTCAGGTGTTGCTATGCTATTGATATTGTGTTGTGGGTGTTTTTGCAAAATAGTTGCTAGAATGGCTGCAAGCATGTTGCCAGATCCATGATTTCTTTAGCATTGCTAGGTAGTTGCTTTGGTATTGGGGTGTTGCTAGGGTGTTGCTTAAGCAGCCTAGACTGGTTAATACTGTCCTGCTTGGCGTCTTGCATTTTTAAAAGCAAAACACGTGTGTGAACGACCCCCAAGCCAGCAAGTCTAATAACATAAGAAAGTATTTTAAAGTTTAAAGAAACTACTTCATTTATCTTTTTTGACACGCATGTTAACTCTATGAACTTTTTTCATGGCTGGATGGATAAAACCACTTTATATAAAAAAGTCTTTCATGAGGTTGAACTAGTTCCTATAGAATTATTCTACAAGGGCAACATTGTTCATGAGCTGCACTATTGAAAGTTATAGTTGAAAAACCTTGAAAATTTCTGTTCTTGTGACAGAAAAAGCTGTGTCGAACGACACACACAACACTTCAAAGCCCAATGCATGTATGACTGATTCTTTTTACACTCATTCCCAGTACATGCATACAGATGAGAGCCTCATCGCCATATATCTTTTAGAGCACACAGAAAGATCAATGAACAGCAATGTTTTTTTCTTCTGGACAAAAGCGCAAACAATCCTTTGGGGTATGTGATGCACATTTGACAAAAAAAAAACATCTCCCATGAATGCTTGGGATTAAAAGGAATTTACTTAGCGATAATCTTCACATATTTAATACATTAATTGTATAATAATTCTTATCAGTCCCAGAGGAAATTCCATCAGCGGTGGCTCTTTCAAGGCTCAAAGGAGATCTCAGTTTTCTGTTAATAATTGACATTGTCTAAGATATTTCTCTTTAAATTACTTACCAAACAGATTCAGCTGAGACAGCTGTTGTTGTGCAGTAAGAATAAATAAATATATAATAAAATATGTCATTTGGCTTTTGAAATGTTAACGAGATCTCATTTGTCATCTCCTTCTGCCAAATGCGAGAATCCTTGATGCATCTCATTACTGCACTACACTAATTCATCTGTTAATTTTTTTGGTCACTGTCAAGGCTTCTGATTCAGGGTTTCATCTCCATGTGAAATGGGTGTTTTTTAGCACAGACCGACTATGCCAATGCCCTAAACCTCAACTGTGCAATCAAACAACAACTTTAAAGCAAGGACAGAATAACAAGTATTTTACCACCAAAAGTCTCTTATGCTCACCAAGGCTGAAAATACAGTAAAATATAAGTCATATTATTGTGTAAACCATGAAACCTTAAAGTAAAGACATTTATAACTTTACAAAAGATTTCTATATTAAATTCTTAACTTAAATTTTTAACTTCTTTAATTCATCAAAGAATCCTGAAAAATAAAATGTACTACAGTTTCCACAAAAATATTTTCAACATCAATAATTATCGGACATGTTTCTTGAGCAGCAAATCAGCATATTAGAATGATTTCTGAAGTATATATTATCCCACAATACAATGCACCTGACTCAATCTTCTATTTCCAGTGTGACAAATGAATCTGAAGTAAATAGAGCCATGATTTAGAACATCTTTTTTGACTCATTTGTCTCAGTAATATGCAGTGTATACTGTGCAATATTCAGTATATAGTGAGCTAGTATTGCATTGCAAACACCTCTTCTTTCATGTGGATGCTCATTCTCTCTCTAATCCATATGAATCATTCTTTCTCATCAGACTGAGCAGCTACAGGATCTAATGGCCGTATTTACATGAATTGATTCTGCTTGAAATTGACAGAATGGCAAACACTGAAAAACTACAGCTACCAAAGAAATGGCCTCATTTGTCTTGAAGAAGAATGCTATCGTAAGGCGCAAATTAATTTTAAGATATAAATCAAATTTCTTAGTTAGTTGATTAATTGTCTTGCATGGTGTAATTTTTCTGTGACCCAAAACAACAATAATTGTCTTGAAAATGAAAAACTGAGAGGAAGATAATTGGTGCACCTTCAGACACCACAGCTTTACCTACGTTTTCATTTTTGTTACTTTTGGAAACATCACAAAACATTTATTCACTTAAGTATTTGATAAATTGCTTTGTTTCTGTTTTGTAAATTGCTTTGGATAAAAGAGTCTGCATATGGAATTCGAGTGATATATCCATATGCATATACACTCTTAAAAATAAAGGTGCTTTATGATGCCATAGAAGAACCTTTTTGTCTGAATGGTTCCATAAAGAACCTTACACATCTAAATAACCTTTCTGTTTTACAAAAAGTTCTTTGTGGTGAAAGAAGGTTCTTCAGATTATAAAAAGCTAAGAAAGAGATGGTTCTTTAAAGAACCTTTGACTTAGTGGTTCTTTGTGGAACCAAAAATGGTTCCTCTATGCATGGCATCGCTTGAAGAACCTTTTAAAGAACCTTTATTTTTAAGAGTGTATATTACCTATAAGGCCATATATAATTTTCACATACATACAAGTTATACATATATAAAATCCCCAAAGTAACATTTGTATATGTACATGTGGTAATAATAGGATGATTTTGTATATGATATTGTATTTAGCAACCTTATTTGTCAACACTATATATTTTATTTATATATGCAGCTGTATTAAAACAACATATATACAAAAATCTGCATATATATATATATATACATACACACATTACGACTCAAAAGTTTGGTATCAGTAAGATTTTTAAGGTTGCATTTATTTGATCAGATATGCAGAAAAAACTGAAATATTGCAAAATGTTATTACAATATAAAATAATGTTTTTTTTTTAAATTATTTTAATATACTTTAAAATATAATTTATTCCTGTGATGCAAAGCTGAATTTTCACATGATCCTTTAGAAATCATTCTAATATGCTGATTTATTATTAGAATTATAAATGTTGGAAACATAAATATTCTAAATATTTTTTTGAATCTGTGATTCTTTTATTCAGGGAAAGAAGAGCATTTATTCAAAATATAAATATTTTATAACAATGCAAATCTATGCTATCACTTTTTATTAATTTAACACATCCTTGGTGAATAAAAGTATTAATTTCTTTAAAAAGAAAGAAAGAAAGAATAAAAATTAATTAGTCTGTCTTTTATATTAACTTATATAATATCAACATGTATTGACAGTTTTTAGGATGGATATACAGGTTGATGACATATACGTTTCTAATAGGTTTCATATATTTTACTTTATATGACAGTATATTTCATATATGTACTGTACATTTGCGTATAAATAACGATATCAAAGCTAGTGTTTTTTAAATAGCAATGGGCAGAAGACAGAAAGCACAAAACCACTGTCCAAGCTAAATAAAACAATAAGAAAAAGTTGAAGTTTTACTTGAAGACAATAAAGTATTTTTTTTGTTTAGTTTTTGCACTTTGTTTGATATTTTATCTAATGCAATGACTTTCCCACATTTTTCAATGCTTGTCTGAACAGATCCAGTCCAGATCTCTTCTAACTATTGTTTTATTCCGACTGTTGTACTGTAATTTTGATGCTGCTGAGATTAAAGGAAGGTTTTTAAAGTCTACAATGCATATTCAAGTCTTCAACCATTTCACATTTTTATGCATTTAGCAGGCACTTTTTCTCCAAAGTAATTTAAATTGCATTCAAGGTCCACATTTTATTGATTTCAGTTCTTGCTATCTCTAGGAATCGAACCCATGAACTTGGCGTTGATAGTGCCATGTTCTACAGTTTGAGCTACGGGAATGCTATGAATGAAGACTGCTGGGAAGATGAACAGGCTAGTTGGAAACCAGAAGTCTCTTAATGAAATACTATTTCCATATTCTGTGTAAAAGATTCAAATCATCAGGGGACATTATTAATTTCTCCTGTATTTTGGCTAGTGGGAGTCTCTAAGCGTTCCTCCGAGCTCTGAGTCTGGCTAAGCCTCTTAGGTTTGCTAGACTGACTCATCCAACTGCTGGAAGAAAATCCAGACGCTCCATGCTGAAACATTCAGTAAGTAATTTTAGATTTCATTCCCCTTCGGTACCAAAAGCAGTGAATGAGTATGTTTTTTTTTTTGTTTTTTTTTGCTCTGTGATCTGTTATATCGGCGCCATGCTTTCTGCACACAGAATGGTTATAACATCTACCAGCAATGGGCTAACTGGACCATGCTAACCAGCCAAACTCAAACTGATATTGAGGGCAATGAAATGTCTCGAACAACATAATCCAGTGAGTTCAATCTGATGAAGACTCGACGGAGAGTGTGAAATGAAAACATCATCCTTATGGCCAACGGTAATAATGTGCACAACATTTTACTGAATGAAAGCAGAAATGCAACAGTTCAGAAGGCCATAACATAGAAGCCAGATGTTGGACTTTATAATAATATGCAAAGTAAATGTTTAAGAGTCAAAAAAAAAAAAAAAAGAATCAGAACATCTTTACTGGATGCATGCAGCATGATTTAACAAAACTAGATTCATAACCATTATATACACCAGTTTTTTTTTTCTCAACATTATATTTACTCTATTTTGTTTTACTGTAATACGCATTACCATACCATTTAAAAATATTGGGTCAGTAGGATTTCCCCCCCCCAAGAAAAAATACTTAAATCAGCAAGAATGCATTAAATTGATAAAAAGTGATTTGTAAGGTTACATTTCAAATAACTTTCTGAAAAGGATTTAGCTGTTTTCAACATTGATAATAATAAGAGAAACTATTATTGGCAAATCAGCATATTAGAATGATTTCTGAAGAATCATGTGACATTGAAGACTGGAGTAATGATGCTGAAAATTCAGCTTTAATCAAGGCAATAAATTACATTTTAAAAGAGGTACATTTAAAAAGAAGACAATATATATAATAATATATGACAATGTTACCGAGTTTCTTGTGTATTTTTGATCAAATAAATGCAGTCTTGATGAGCAGAAGGGACTTCTTTCAAGACATTAAATCTTAGTAATTCCAAACTTTTCAATGAATGTGTACTGTTTTAAATTATGTTTGGTACATAACAGTGCTTGTACACGTTTGTGGCAATAACACTAACACACTACGTGTAAAATAACAAATGCAAAGTCAGTTTTTCCTCAAACTGATATCTGTTGAAAATGACATGGGATTTTATTTTAATTTGACAGCAGAACGATCCGTTGTTGGACATTTGGAGGTGACATGATTTTTTTTTTTTTTTTGCTTTACGTATAGACATCTTCAAGCTGTCACAACACAACGTCAGTCTCTTCCAGTGCAGACACAGTGAAAGAAAAGTGTAGAAATACTTTTCAGAGTTTTCAAGTTTAATATGCAGTCCTTGTAAGAAAGTCAATTTAATGTTGAACACCTCAACAAGTGACTTGTGGTGCTTTCAAAGCAATGATGTGCATGTTTGAGCATCACATCCAGCCTGACACAGCAACATCAGCTCAACCAATGATGGTTAGTGCAGAACTTTCAGTTTGATGACAAATGAAGGGAAATGTTTGGGAAACCTGTTCAGAAATCGTCATTATTATTGTTGCAATTCTGTTTGAATGTAGTCTGTTTTGAAGTAGTTCACTTCCAGAATTTTATGATTATTACTATTATTATTATTTTTTATACAGATAATGTACTCACCCCATTGTCATCCAAGATGTTCGTGCCTTTCTTTCTTCGGTCATAAATAAATAGTTTTTTGAGGTAAACATTTCAGGAATTATCTCCATAGTGGACTTCTATGGTGCCCACAAGTTTGAACTTCCAAAATGCAGTTTAAATGTAGCTTCAAAGGGCTCTATACGATCCCAGCCGAGGATCCCAGCTAGCGAAATGATTATTTTCTAAAAAGGAAAAAAAATCTATACTTTTTAACCTCAAATGTTCGTCTTGTCTAGTTCTGCCATGCGCATGCGTACTGTGTGTGATCCAGGTCAAAACTCCCATCTCATTTTCTTCTCCAACTTCAAAATCTTCCTACATCACTGCAAAAGTAATGACCCAGTGTTTACAAAGTGAACGTGCAAAGAAGGTCCCAATGTCCTTAAAAAAAAAAGCTAAAACAGCAATGTAGTACGATTTTGAAGTTAGAGGAGAAAATGAGTTTTTCGACAAACTGTCTTGACCTGGATCACACATCGCCAAGAGCATTGAAAATGGCCGATCATTTCGATAGATAAGACCCTTATTCCTCAGCTGGGATCATTTACTGCCTGCATTTAAACTGCATTTTGGAAGTTCAAACTCTAGGGCACCATAGAAGTACAATATATGGAGATAATTCCTGAAATGTTTTCCTCAAAAAAACGTAATTTCTTTACAACTGAAGAAAGAGAGACACAAACATCTTGGATAACAATGGGGTGAGTATACTATATACTATACTTTAAATTTATATTAATTGCAATTAGCTTTTTTTTTTAATACTTAAGTCATTTAATACTTTTTTTTTTTTGATGAAGTTGCATTTTAGTATTTTTTTTATATATATATTCCATTTTCAATATGTACTGTATTTGGTCATTATTTTTTCCAATTGCATTTGGTCATTGCAAAAATATTCTTCAAAACATTCTTAAATCAAGATAAATTGTCTTGAAGCAAAACAACTTAAGACATTAAGGCCTGGTTTCACAGACAGGGCTTAGATTAAGCCAGGATTAGGCCATAGTTGAATGAAGACATTTAAGTAATTTTTATAAACATGCCTTAGAAAAAAGAAGCACTGGTGTGCATCATTAAGACAAAACAAAGGCAACGATATAATTTAAGACCAGTGCAAGTTTTACATTTGAGTCTGAGACTTAGCTTTAGCCTTGTCTGTGAAACAGGTAAGTCTTTTTTTTCTGAAAAATGTCACAAAATTTTGTGATTTTTTACTTAAAAAATTAAAAAATCCATGGATTGGTGTCAGAAAAATAATCTTTTTCCTTTGAATTAAGATTATTTTCTCACCCCACTGGCCACATAGTTTTGATGTTTTTTTTTTTTTTTTTTTACAAAACAAGAATTCATATTTCATGTTGTTTAATTTCTCAAGTAAATGTATCTTTAAAAATGTTTAAAATTGATTTAAAAATGTTTAGATAATGTTTTGCACACTTCACCTTTAACTAATTCTTTTTAGAAGCGGTTTAAAACTGGCCTTGTCTTGTTTTTAACGTGTGCGCAGGTTTGTAAACTGCTTCTCGTCACGCACAATCTGGTCTGTTTATCTCAAGCTGACTTTCAAATGTCCCAGTATCAAGCGCATCAAACACATGCTGCTGACTGTGTGGACGTTAACTACATCTGTTCAGAATTATTCCTCAAACATGCCATAAAAATGTTGCATTAAGAAAAAAAAAACAGTCCATTAAGCATTCAAGACTGCACCTTTCCCGGGACGTCCCGCACACATGCTGTTGCTTCAATAAAAGACATCAGGCACTTTTCTGAACTCTCCCCATCCATCGCTCAATTTCTCTGTGTGTCTGTTCCTGTAGATGGTACGTCTGTCTTACTGAGAAACGGCCGGTGTGAGGGCTTCTCGTACAGCAGGACTCGACCCACAGGACTGTGTAAGTAATCTCTCTGAATCTGAGCACAGAATGACCCTGTGCCAAATACAAAACCACCTTAACGCTCCGCTGAGGTTTCTCCATCCTCGGCAAGACATGAGTGGAGTCAAAGGTTGGCAAAAACTAGAGTCTTCAATCGAAACTCCCACAGTTTGCTAACTGTACTTAGTATGAATGAGAACAACTAGATTCTGACATTTTCTGAAGAAAAAGCCTGCGCGAAACTCACCAGAGTCCTGAGGGTGGTTTCTAGGACGTGTCTAGGATGTTGTGGGTGGTTGCTATGTGGTTGCTGGGTGGATTTTTACTGGTCTAGGTCAAAAGAGACCTCAACCCTCAAGTCTCTAGATCTTCAGGTCTGTAGAAATGGTTCGGCACTGTGGTTTTTCACCTTATCTTATATAATAGTGTGTCTGATCACTTGAAAAGTGATACCATTCACACCTAGGTTTAGAAGTTTGAACATTTGCTTGTCTTAGCAAACACCACTAATCAGTACTAATTAGCCGTATTATTAGGGCTTGAAACTTGGAGGGATGGTCCTATGTCATTGGATTTCTTGGCTCACGCCAGACAAAAACACAAGATTTGATCGTAAAGGGAAAATTTTCAGGTATTTTGGATTTTTGCAAAACCTACTTTTGCAAACTAGTCCTAGGTTTTTCGCCCGATCGGAACCACACCAGTGCAGAAAGATTCTCTGGCGAGCAAATATCAATAATTATTAATAAAGAGTTTAACTTTCATCCATTGCAAAGGGATGCCAAAACGTTGCAAAGGGGTGGGGCCACTTTTAGTAAAATGCCTATAACTCCTGATTGGAATGGGATATCTTTGCCAAACTCTTAACATTTATGTAAGAATTCAATCTGAGGTCGCAGGACAAAAGTCGCAGAGCTTGGCCACTTGGTGGAGCTATAAGAAGGAAAAAACTTAAAAATGTCTATACCTACGCAACCATTTGTCCTATGAAAATCGCTGAGCACGCTCTTGTTCCAAAGTGCCACATATACACGATATTCGTATCATATGACAGAACTCCTCATTCCGGACAACTTTGTCTCTAGGACCACTGCTGTGCTAAGCTGCGCTTAGATGTAAAAAACCTACTATTGCAAACTAGTCCTAGGTTTTTCACTTAATCTGGAAAAAAAAAAAAAAACACTGCTGTACAATTCTCTAGACTCTCTGTCACAAGGACGGAGTCAGACTGAGACGTGCGGATCCATTTGCAGCATTTATTGAGAATCGTCAACAAGCAAGAGTAATCACCGCAAAACAGGAACAACGTAGGAAATCCAGTAAACAGTTCAATACTCAGGCAATGGTCACAATGGTATGTAGCAAGAATCAGAAACGAGATACACAGTCCAGGGTCATACACGGGAAATCCAACACAAGGGAAAACGCTTAGAATTACGACCATAGGGAACGAAAAGACTTCGCAGAGTGGCTGTGTGTGTGAGAAGCTTAAATGCATGTGGGTAAATGTGAAACAGGTGTGTGCAGCAATCAGTGCAGTGGGAAACGAGGAGCAGCTGTGTGCAGTGATTGGTGCAGTGGCTTATGGGGATTGCAGTCCAGAATGTGTGTGCAAGAGTTCATGATGACAAGACGACCAATACGTGACACTCTCTCTGTCAATAATTATTTGTAAAAAAATTTGAAATTTAAGCTTTGGGGAGCTATAACGGGGTCGTTTAGAAAAGGAGCCTGTCTGAATTTACCCCAAATCCTATAAAGCCTGATAGAAAACTCCACCAAGAAACCTGATGAGCATATGACCGGTGATTCTAAACAAGCATGCAAAGTTTAAAGGAAATCGGACCAGAGCTGGTGCCATAACAGTCATAAACATTAAAAAAACATAATAATTCTGTGGCAAATTACCTGTATCTGCAAAAAACCTTGCTACATAATGTCTTTTTTCATATGTGCTTAAATGCCTTAAAGTGCTTGAATCCCAGTAATTGCTGCTTGTAGCTACATTTTTCAAATTATGATTCATACTTGCATACCCTTGTAAAAATGATGTACACTGCATACTATTAAAAAGACAATATTACTATTACTATTATTAATACATACTATTTTACAGACAAGAAATACTTTAAAAGAACTACACTTGATGTTTTCTGACAAATGCATGTTATTTCCAATGTTGCTATTTAGTTCATTTAAAATATATTTACTTTAAATCTAATATCCAAAAACACACTACAACTAAAGTTATAATCAAGTATGTAACATGTGCTTTAGTATGTTAATCAACACATTAAAATTAGTGTACTTCAAAACATGTTTTTTAAAACAAGATTTAAAATGTATCTTTAAAGTAAAAATTACAGTTAAAACGCCATTTTAAAAAATGTGTTAAGAAATATAGTTATAGTTATGAAAGTGTGCTTTTTAAACGTTCTTAAGGGGCTTTTGATTTCATTAATATATTTTCTACAAGTACAGCTTTAAAAATATACTTTTAAGATATGAATTACACTTCAAGTGTCCATTCAATACAATTAAGGGCACTTCTTTTTCACAAGAATTATCTTTTGAGTGTCTCAAAAAAAACAACAACAAAAAAAAGACATTGTTTTTGGTTGACTACAAACAGCCTGATGATTATTATATTTTGCATGCTGAGAGAATAACATAGGCCTATAAGACCACAAAATTACACTATTGTATCTGCAATTTCAATATTTTAGGGCAGCATGCAAGTGCTTCCATTTAGCATAAACTAATCCCGTGAGAAAGGGAAAACTATTCTGCCAGAAAATGTAGCATTTTAAACTCCTGCTCGTCTGGAATAAATCAATGTAATCTGTTCTTTATCATGTTACTCTGAAGAAAAAAAAAATCTATATAAAGATTTAAGATTCTGTCAAGCCATCCTGCACATCCTTGATTCATACATTCATACGTGAGTCTCATGAGGTGTGTCTATAATACGCAGCTGATTGACTTCTTGCACTGCGGCGTGACTCCAGGGTCAAACGGTGAAAGTGTGTTTGACCTGCAGCGATGTCAAGTGCTTGAGCGCCTTTGGCGTGATCACTTTGAGCTAAATCTGAACTATGAATGCAATACACTACCATCTGAGCTGAGCTCATGCATTTTATTTTTTTTTCCACTTAAAAACTGGTGCATAAGCTTAGATAAAGCCAATGCATGTCTATGCATATCTTCAAAATTATGCATATCTTTCCAAGATTTGATGCCTGAAATATAGCAAATATTAGGATTGGTGCGTTACGGCCCGTGTAAGAAAGGTTACTAAACCAAAGGTAATCCACATGGTCTTTATATGCTGTTGTATACACAAACAGACATACACTGCCACTCAAACGTTTGGGATCAGTAAGAATTTATGTTTTAAATAATTCTTATATGCTCATTAAGGCTGCATTACTTGATCAAAAATACAGAAAAAAACTGTAATATTGTGGAATATTATTACAGTTTAAAATAATGATGTTCTATATTAATATATTTTAAAATATAATTTATTCCTGTGATGCAAAGCTGAATTTTTATTAGCAATTACTTCAGTTTTCAATGGTACATGATTCTTCAAAAACAATTTTTCAAATATGCTGATTAATTACTTTTATTATCAAAGGTGTAAACAGTTGTGCTGCTTAATATTATTTTAGAACCTGTGATTCTTTCTTCAGGATTCTTGATGAATAAAAGATTTAAAAGAACAGCTTTTATTCAAAGTATACATATTTTCTAACAATATAAGTCTTTGCTATCACTTTTGATCAATTTAACACATTGGTTTAAAAAAAAAAAAAGAAAGAATAAAAATGTACTGATCCCAAACATTTGAACAGTAGTGCATAATGTTAGAAAACCTTTCTATATTAAATAAATGCTGTTCTTTTAACCTTTTATTGATCAATGAATCCTGAAAAAAATATCACGGGTTCCAAAAAAATATTAAGCAGCACAACTGTTTTCAACATTGATAATAAATCATGTGACACTGAAGACTGGATGATGCTGAAAATTCTGCTTTGTATCACAGGAATAAATGGCATTTTAAAATATATTTACATAGATAACAGTTATTTTAAATCGAAATAATATTTCACAACATTACATTTTTTCTGTATTTTTGATCAGATGCAGCCTTGATGATGAGCATAAGAAACGTCTATAAAAACCATTAAAAATCTTTCTGATCCCAAACTTTTGAACAGCAGTGTACACAGAATCAGCATGTATAGTCATTATAGTACATTAGTTCAAGAAACAAACAACCGTGTGCAATAAAAATGTTGTTGATACAACAGCGCTTGTGCCCGATTCATTTATTTTCGCTACTTAATACAGAGGTGTAAGAGGGCAGTTTGCTGATTTGCATGCCAAGCAGTCACTAGTTTTTAAAAAGCCTAATTGTACAACAATTAGCATCTGTGCGACTTTTCATCCTGCTTACATGCAAGATTTGAAACGTCTCTTTAGTTTAAAGCATTTGGTTGATTGCCTTTGTTCAGTTTATCCCCCAAAGAAAGCAATTTATTGCATTAATAACTGGTTTATTCCAGCGCACCCCCTCCCCATCTGTGTTCTCAATAGGTACAATGTACAATAGCTGTCAGACTATTAAATAGCAATTAAGCATCGACACAAGGAGGTAAACACTCTCCATGCATAACGTGCATTAACCTCTGATGCCTTTGACAGGCATATTGTAGTTACGGCTGTGTTTTGACTTCAGACGCATACGGTCCACTGAAGCTCATGCATCGTAAGAGGTGCTCGACAGAAATAACACCGCAAACAGCTGCTCACGGCACCTAATAATGGATGATAGATAGATAGATAGATGTATAACAAAGCAATATTGGTTTTGCCATGCACACTCTCGCCATGAATATCCTCTCAGATGTGAGCGCACGTGTTATCCTTGCGTGCACGCATTCATCTGCCTTCGACGGGGGCGAAAAGTTGTTACGTTTAAGTAGTCTGAAAAGCACAGAAAATTGCTTTTTGTGTTCGGCCGCAAATGTGCATGCTATAATGCAACGGCCTCCTAATGTTATGTGACTAAAAGAACTTTCCACTGGAAATAACTGAATTGCATAGGCTGTACAGTGTCTCCTAAAGATTAATGCGGTAAATAAGTAGGCCTATTTTTAGATGCTGGATTGTTAGAAAATGACTCATTGCCTTTCCCAGATCTAATTCGCCATATTATTAAAACAGGAAAAAAATCAAGTGTAGTTCTTCAGTGTTCCTCTGCTTGTGTGGCCTGCACTGGATGCATTGTCCGAACCTTGTTAATAGACAACACAGGCATTTATGTAATTGCATTCATGTAAACTGTTTGTGCATTATGTTGCATTGAATTTAAGTTGACAACTTGTCATGTTCGATTCAATGCAACTACAAACGAAATCATTTGTAATGTTTTTACTAATGATTCGCACACATTTACTCTGCTCACTTTAGAAATGAAGCCCATTGTGAAATATCTGACAGCTACGCTTTCAGAAAAATAGGCACAGAACTATCACTGGGGTGGTAAAATAACATGAGCAACATTCACTCAGAAATTCTGGTAACAGACTGATTGTCAAAACATCATGTTGATGTACAGTAGTAACGCCTCACAGATTTTGATGATTTTTGGTGAATAAACAAAATAAGAAATGACCACTATATCAGAGTACAGTCAGTGCACATGCTTAAAAATTAAATTGGCAACATTTGACTTAAAGCCTTTATATAAACGCATTGTTTATGCCTTGTAATGCATCTTATAATGCACTGTATGATCTCGTGAATAATTGTTACTACAGTTAACAAACATAATTTATTACAACTTTAGAATGTATAATTCATTGAAACATATGACAAACAAACCTAAAATACATATTTGGTTACAATTATTTATGAAAAGATATAATGCAGTGTATAATATGAATACCTTTATAATGTATTATAATGGCTTCAAGTAAAGTATTTCATGTTAAAATATGTTATAATGTCCAAATGCATTTATTTAGTTGCTTAAATATTGAGAATATATTTAGCATATTTTGAATATTTAATTAATATTGCATACATATGCATATTTTTAATGCAATTGCATGCATGCATTTTTTGTTTTTTGTTTTGTTTTGAATGGGCACTGCTAGCAGCACAGGAATCACACACTTCACCTTTATGCAGTATTTTCAGTCCTAATCTCTCTAATGTAAAGAGTTTGAGTGCACAGGTCATTATCTGCACAGGCACTAAACCCAACTAGAGACGACTAATATTTGAAAATATATCAAATGTTAGATAACATTTTTGCACTTATTATGCAATATTTAGAGCGTTTTGCATAATTTCTGAGCCTGATTGCATGAAGTAGTTCCTTCGTGGAACATCTTGAAACAGCATTTTAAAGGTTATAAAATTGAATTTGTGGAGATTATAAACTCAGCAAAATCATGGAAGCTTCTCCTCTCTGGACTCGAGCTGTCATGTCAGTGTGGATGCTGTGGGGAAAAACAAGAGATAGAAAAGCTTTCTAATGTTTGAGATACACTCCAACAGATCTTGAACAACGATAGAGGTGGAACTTCCTGTCTGTGTCCATCAAACTGTAGATATCTCTGACAAGCCTCCGGCTTGCATTGTTACAGAGCATCATCCCACACACACACACACACACACACACACACACACACACACACACACACACACACACACACACACACACACACACACACACACACATATATATATACACATATATATATACACAGTACAGACCAAAAGTTTGGACACACCTTCTCATTCATTTTAATGAGAAGGTGTGTCCAAACCTTTGGTCTGTACTGTACAGCATATTTTTCTGTTTATTAAAGTTTTTACTCTACATTTCTGCAGTTTTCAGTGGGTTAGTGATATTTTTAAATATATATAAATTAATAAATAAATATTTTTTAAATGGGCTTTTATACAAAAACTGCTTTTTTATGTAAAATTCACTATAAAAGACATATAAACATGTTAGGGATGCTTTCTTAGAGCTTGTTGCTTGTTCCTCTTGAGAGTTTTATTGTATTCAATCATGTAAAAGTTTGACTACTGCTTGAATTCAACAAAAAAACAAATTTCACATTCCAGTTTACCTCTGCAATTTTTCCAAGTGCAAAGCAAGGTTAGATTTTATTCACTAGAATGACCAGATTGTGATAAATAAAGCACTCTACCAGAATATCATTGAAATATTGTGCACAGCAATACAAGGAATATTTGTTAAGCAAATAAAAAAGAGCTAATTTAAATTTCATGTTTTTTTTGTTTTTTTTGGGTGACTCAACAGTAGTCTCCCTTGACAGCTCTTCGCTTCTGACTTTTAAACATTTCTCATTTTTTCCTCTCTTTTTTGTCATTGTAGAGAAGGACTTACCATGCC
>NC_133372.1:44844402-44870286 GCF_049309525.1 Garra rufa
TGGAAAATGTCAACTTTAGGAGACACACCAATTTTCAAGCACTCATTCAGAGTGTTTGCGTTGGTTGAACTGATTCAAGTTTGCACGATCCTCGCTTCAGTTAATCTATGACAGGAAAGACAGAGTAAATACAGGCAGCTCAGTAGAAGTGATCCACATTCAGAATCTGACAACCAGCGCATTACTTCTACATGCTAATGGGATAATCACTTATACTAACAAAGAAAATTACAATGAAATCACTGTCCTTTAGTCTGACAGTGGCATTGATATGATTTTTCGACTGTAGGCTGTTTCAGATTTCATTTTTGGCTAAAGCACATTAGAATATTAGGTTAGCATCATTATTAAGTGTGTACTTTCTATGTCAGGCTGCAAACAGTAATAGTAGAAGCATCATAGTGTCAACCAATGTCTTACTTTTAATTGTCTCTGCAAGTTCAGATTGGATACAAGAAAGTATTTTACAAAAAAAAAATGACACACTTCACCTTTAATAATCTAACACACTGTCAACAGCGGACATGTGCGCCGTGACAAAACTAGATAGCGGCCGTATAATTAAGGAAAATGTCTACAGTAAAAGTGCCTGATGCGTTGATGCGCCTTCACTGCGACAGATGCCCCATTTCAGCCAGCTTGTCATGTTGCTGGCCTACTAATGTATAACTTCTTTTATTTCTAATGCAGTATGCATATATGATTATAAATTAGGCCATACAAAGACCATGACAATAGATTTCTGCTGAAAAGAAATAGAAAATACAGAAATTGAGCTTTTTTAATAACCCAGGCTCACTGGAAAAACATGCATGTCGTGACAGTTCTGAAAATTGACCAGTTTTGGGGGTAATGCATTACAAGTAGCGCAAGTTACGTAATAATATTACTTTTTCCACGTAACTAGTAAAGTAACGCATTACTTTTTAATTTACAAGAAAATACGTGTCCTATATATAAGCTATATAATAGCTGTCCTGTCCACATGTTGAGAGAAATTGTGAGTAAGATGTTACTTTAGTTCTAGAATAAATGTGAACATGTATTCATTTATCTCAATCACTAAAAATACAGATGCAGTATTCTTCAAAATGAATACATTTTATATATAAATTGGTGTGAAAAGGCTTTTACATTTGCCAAAAATAGAACTTTTTATATTAAAAACGAACAAGCAAGCCCTGCCCAGATTGAAAAAGTAACGCAAAAGTAACGTAACCCATTACTTTCCATAAAAAGTAACTAAGTAATGTTACTTTAATGTTAATGTTACTTTTTTAGGGAGTAACTTAATATTGTAATGCATTGCTTTTGAAAGTAACTTTCCCCAACACTGAAAATGACATTATGCCACTTTCAAAGTGGAATTTACAGTAGGTGCTGCTAAAACCATGATTAGTTTTATACGAACAGATGAGCGTGAAGCTAGCAATGCTTTATTCTGTTGGTTGCTGTTTGTATCACAGCAGTTCAGGAATGAAATGAGTGGTAATGTAAGCAAATGTAAGATTTGCTGAAGCAACCAAAGCCATTTTATCTTGCTTCGACAAGTCCTTCAGCTCTTTTATCCTGACTTGAGTTCAGTGCTTTACCAGGTGTGCTACCGAGCAAGTTTACTACATCAAAACGTCATACATATGAAACTGGTTGTGTGATGCATACATCAAAATACTAGTTTACAAATCATGCACTATGATATAAAATATTTTGAGGACATAATATAGTATTGTTTAAGTTTTTGCTAATCAGTCATCTGCCATAATTTGTGTGAAAAGGAGTAAAAGTTGTTGGTGTTTTAGTCCCTTAAGTGTTCATTTCAGCTGGAAAAAGCAGTGTATTGTAGGTACAGTATTGGGAGTTTTGCAAAATTGTAGGTAGAGGCATGTTTTTGCAATGAGTCTACATAAAAGAACCTTTTTTGTTTAATTGGTTCTATAAAGAACCTTTAACATCCGAAGAACCTTTCTGTTTCACAAAAGGTTCTTTGTGGCGAAAGGTTCTTCAGATTATAAAAAGGTAAGAAAGAAATGGTTATTTAAAGAACCTTTGACTTAGTGGTTCTTTGTGGAACCAAAAATGGTTCTTCTATGGCATCATTGTGAAAAACCTTTTAAAGCACCTTTATTTTTAAGAGTGTAAGTGGATTTTTAAAAGGTAAAAAACAGTGGTAAAAAAATAGTAATAAATAAAGTGGTAAAATTTTTTTTTAAATAATATATATATATATATATATATAACAGCAAATAATTATAAAGAAATGGCAAGTAACAACTGGAATTAAAGTGATTTTTTTTAAAAGACAAGTACTTAGTACTTAAGTAGAAACTGCCTGGTAAAACTACTAAATTTTTACAGTGAGTAAGGTTACGGCTGATTTGTCAATTTATGTGAACATTCTGCCACAACGTGCAACTTCCAGTGTCGACAAAGAATGGTGTGACAGATTCCTAGAGCTGCAAGAAATGAAGCACACAGAATCTTCAGCGGATTCTGTCTTTGGGCAGGTGGGTGGTTTTTACACTTATTATTAATTTTAGTATTTTAAAAATTGAGAGCGTATTCGTTTTACTGTGTTCTCAGGATCTCTGGTGTGGCTGGTTGATTGGACCTCAGGATCTCAGACAAGAACCTTTTATCATCATTCAGTCCCTGATCACTACGGTCACTTTGTTTCCACTAGTCCAGACCTGTCGCTTTTCGTCACTGCTGACTTTGAGGATGGCACGTCGATGAATAACACAGTTTCTACAAGATGTCGAGGGATTTACCATATTTCTCTCTCCTTTTGTTCAGAGTTTGAAAAGGCAAAGCAGCACTGTATGAAGAGAATTTTTTCTTCTTCTTTTTCACAGCTTCTCTTAGAAAAGGAATGTAAATTCAGGTTCTGTCACAGAGGCTGGTTTTGCATTGGTAGCAGTGTTGGGAAGCTACTTGGAAAATGTTTACTAAGCTTCTTAAAGCAGTTAAACTGCAGTCAAGCTACTCTTTAGTAAAAGCTGTTAGATGCACACTAAACCTTTAACAAACAGCTAACAACACATTTTAAATGCATAAATGTATTAAATATTTAATCTGCTTTTAATGTGGCACAAATTAAGGTGGCAGCTTTCAAATCAACATTTAGTTTCAGAATAAATGCAAGACTTGTATATAAAACTTAGTTAAAAAACAATGTTGAACAGCAAGATTTACAGTAACTAAACGTTTTACTTTAGACAAAAAAACACAGGGGTTAAATTGTTTGTGAATTAGTTAATTTGAACCATGCAAACAAATCAGTTGACTCGAATTGGACTTCCCAATGTACAACATTTTAACAGAGCGCATTTCATTATTGCATAAGTATAAAATGCAATGGAAAATTTTTAGTCATGCTGCACCACTACTTGCTGCAAAAAGCATTGCTATTTTAGTATTATTAATGTATTAATAGGTTTTTTTTATTAATATTTTGTACTGGCTTTTATTTTTAAATGTTCTGTTTCAATTTTTTTTTTCATTAATTTTTTAATGTGCTCAGTTTTTTAGTTATATTTTTCTTTTTTCTTTTTAATTTTAGTTAGTAATTTTAGTACTTCAACATATTTCAGTTAGTTAGCAAGTTTTTTTTTTTTCATTTATATTTTATTTTTTCAGCTTTATTTCAAACAAAAATGTTCTTACTAGATTTAGTTTTTGTTAGCAATAACAGCACTTTGTAAGAAGTAAATTTAATACTGGAAATGTGGATTAATACAGTTATACTGCTGTTAGGCTACTGAAAATAATTAGTAGCATCATTATTTTAGGCAGTCATTCCCCAACACTGTTATATGCGTATTTTTCTGGTTGAATAAATCCCAAGTACAAACAGATTTAGACACATTAATGCTAAAGCATTTGTTTAGCCTTTTGCGATGGCCTGTTCATTGACCGCATGATGAACGTGTCTCTGATCACTACGAGAGTTGTTTGTTTTCCTCTGCTGGTCATGTTTACGCGGGTTTACTGAATTTCAAACAGTACTTAGTTTGAGAGATTACAGACTCCACAGCTAGAACATCCTACAAACAAAAAAATATATACATGTAATATTCAAAAGCTATTTCTATAGTCAGCATTTCCCAAGACAAGATATTTAGAGCTTCAGAGAAAGGGAGGGATGAAATATGACAGGCAAATTCATGCGAGACAATGATGGATGAACCGCATCCGTAAGTCAAGGTGTGTTATGGGTAAAACAGGGCTGTAACTTACTTGTAACGCTCAGAGATGGAGGATGTGAAAGAGAGAGAGTGAGAAAGACACTCTAGCACCACCAATCTGCGGTTAAGAGATTTTTACACTAGATTAGTGTCTGTATAGAATTAGATTCATAGCCTTCTCCAGATACAGAGGGCAGACTGAGGCTAGATGTCACACGTCAAAAAGGCTGTACCACAAATGTTGTCTGAACAAGCAGTCTCATGCTGAATGATATTGCTGATTTATTAATGCTAAAAGAAAAAAGAATAATGTTTTGGCATTGTTTACTCGCCCTCATGTTGTTCCAAGTCTGTGGGCTGTTATTTATTCCTGTAAAACACAACAAAGACAAAACTCTTGAATGGCAACTCTTTTCTGTTAAATTATAGTGGCCACATAGCTCCAAAAAAGGACTAAAATGGAAAAAAGTAGTCCAAATGACGTGCATTGAACTATTTGTACGTCTGGCTTTGTGAGGAACAGACTGCCATTTAGTTGTTAGTATTGAAATGTTAAAAGAAGATATTTTCTTGAAATGTAATCCTTTTTGGGATATGCAGTAAATGGATTTCAAATATTCACTTTTTTGGAAGAATTTATTTGCTTAAAATCATCACTTCAATTTTTAATTGTGACCCTGGACCACAAAACTGGTCAAAAGGGTTAATACAACTATTTGAAAATCTAAATTCTGAGGGTGCAAAAAATATTATTGAGAAAATCATCTTTAAAGTTAAAGAAAGTTAAAGTTAAAGATCCTTAAGGAAGGGTCTTATCTAGCTAAATGATGGGTTATTTTCTAAAATAAAATACAATTTATATACTTTTTAACCTCAAATGCCCATCTTTTCTAGCTCAGCAAGGCAAGCGTTTGAAATTAAAAAGTATATAAGTTGTAAATGTTTTTTTAGAAAATAACCAATCGTTTTGGTAGATAAGACCCTTCTTCCTTGGCTGGGATCATTTAGAGCCCTTTAAAGCTGCATTTAAACTGCATTTTGGAAGTTCAAATTGCTCTGGGGCAACGGGGGCACCATAGATGGAAATATAATATATATAGATATTATATGGAGAGAAATCCTGAAATGTTTTCATCAAAAAACACCATTGCTTTACGACTGAAGAACGAAAGACACAAACATCTTGGATGACAAGGGGGTGAGTACATTATCTTTAAATTTTTGTTCTAAACGTGAACTACTCCTTTAAGTCAAGTCTGGCCCTAAAGGTTCCTTAGTCTCTCCAACTTTTGACAACAATAATTTATTAGTTGATCAAAGACTTTTCAATACCATGTAATTTTTAATAGGTCTCAGATTTCTTTACCTGCTTGTGTGAGTTTTTGGAATAACATATTTGATGATATAGAATGGGAAGAGTTTTGGCTTCGTCGACAAAAAATCCTTTTATCTAATAAAGTTGTTGAAATCTCTATTAAAATCCATAATTGCTATCCGATAAATTACAAAATTGCTACATTTAATAATAGTATTTCCTCCAATTGCTCTTTTTGTCTTCAGTCTGAAGAAACAATCAATCATTTATTTTGGGAATGTGTATACTGTAAAGTGTTTTGGGTTGATTTTTCTAATTTTGTTAGAAAATACTTAGATCCAAACTTCTGTATAACCCCCAAAAATGTATTTTTTGGTTTCTCTTTGAATTTCGACCCTTCTCGTTCTAAATTTATTGTTAATTTATTGTTTTTCCTTTCTACATTTTACATTCATAAATGTAAATTTTCAAAGAAAACTCCTTACTTTTTTATTTTCTGGAAAGATTTTGATATGTGACCTCTTTAAGAAACTCTAATAATTTTATTGCATGTAAGTCTCTTTCATGATGTAAATCCTATAAGCTATTATAATATGCTTTGGATTAATGTAACCCTCATTGTCTTTTTGTTAGTATTTTATTTGTTGTAATTGTTGTTTATTGCATGAAAAAAAAACTCCCACTTCCGGTCTAGGTCTTTTACGTATGTTTTGTTAAATAGCTGTTTTCAGCAGTTTTTATCCTGTCCTCAGGATAAATTCAAAGTACATACCGAAGATTATTATAACCGATGTTTATCAAACGTTCGATGTTCGACATATACCATGCTGTATAGAGGTCCAAGATCTGAACAACTGGCAACTTTCAAAACTGTTTTGGCATTTTTGCATTTCTTATTGTATTTTCTTATTGTTTTCTGAAGTTTTGCACTTGAAGTTACTTCAGAAAGACGATTCATCAGATGAGAAATCTATGTTGCTAAACAACAGTTTGACCCATCAAACCCGCTGTACTTCCATCACTGCCTCGTTTTCGTTCCTGTCAAAAATTAAATATGGCGCTAGCCGCACTAACGAAGGTCTGTTGGTTCTGTCGCATTTCTAAAAGCGAGTACTCGACTACACAGGAACATTGTGCGAGATAAAATCTCAAGGGACTGTTGTTGGTTTTTCTCGCCATGACGCACTGAAAGCATTTCACCTTTCACTCAGTGCCTGCCTGCCTCTGCGGGTTCACCGCTAGGTGAGATATTGATCAAGACCTCCTCAGCCAGGTACTTAACCCCCGACACACAGTAAATGATGCCACTGCGAGCACTATGTGCTGGCCTTGTTATGCCGTGATGCTCGTGTCTGGGGGAAAAAGAAAATCTTCTGTCGCGTCTGTGATATCCTTCCCCCTTCCACTGTCTTTCTGTTTCTTTAATGTACTACAGCAGTAAAAACACAGGCTCTTCACTGCAGCAACAAGGAACCCGCTTATTAGGAACTGCGGGTCTTTGAATTGCAAATTATAAAGTGCGTGGTTAGGACAGCAAATAGACTTTTCAACTTTAAAAAGGAGACAAAAATGATATGGTATTTTGTCACTTATTTCTATTATCCAGGCTGCTTATTTCGATCCTATCTATGCATGTTTACATTAATTGTGTATTATTTGTATTCCGCATTTTTTTCATGTTGTCCACCCAGGTTGAGAAGCACCAGGTAAGCCATTTTGTAATAGGGTGATTTGATTTCACACTTGTTTTGAGTTCTTATGAAAATTAATTATATTATTTATAGTTTTTGTGTTCCAAATTGATTTCTTTTCAAAAAGTTAAGAGCTTAACTGATTAATTAATTGACAACATAAGAAAAGACACAAGATTCTCTTTAAATTTCCAATGGATCGCATGGAATGTAATGGTCGGTCGGAAAGATTTTATGAATGAATTTATAAGTTTGTTGCACATGAACACCACCACTAAGTAGTAATTCGGTGTTGGAAACTGACTTTTTATCCAGTTCTGGTCATGTTGCATATCCACCATATTGAACTATATGACAAACCCAGTTTGTTGGATATTCTTCTGCTGCCTGCGTTCATCGAATCTTCACCAAATTTGGGTCAGATCACCAGACCATGCTGTGGAAATATTATTAATAGCCCATACCTTTCACATGTAACACACATCCATATTCCATGATGAAGATGCTAATCAAAAACCGGGTTTTGTCTCTTTGCAATTTCTTTGACGCAATACTTTATATGTTGCCTCTTGGTGGCGCTGTGACTAAATTGATTCTGGATTATTTTTATGGCACTGTTAATGTATATTTGTAGCAATAACCAACAATACATTGAATTGTTCAAAATTATTGATTTTTCTTTCTTTTCTTTTTTTTTTTTTGCAAAAAATCGTTAGGGTATTAAGTAAAGATTATGTTCCATAAAGATATTTTGTAAATTTCCTACTGTAAATATATAAAAACTTTTTTTTGATTAGTAACATGTATTGCTAAGAACTTCATTTGAACAACTTTAAAGCCAATTTTTTTTTTTGCAGATTTTCAAATAGTTGTAGCCTATCTCAACCAAATATTGTCCTATCCTAACAAACCATACATCAACGCAAAGGTGATTTATTCAGCTTTTAGATGATGTGTAAATCTCAATTTTAAAATTTTACTGGTTTTGTGATCCAGGGTCACATATTAGTCTTACTACCTTTACTATTATTACCATACCTTTCACCTTCTATATCTGCAAATTATTAGGAATAGTATGCCTTTCTATTGATTATCCAGCAGTAATTGTATTAATTGTAGTATTACGCTGTCGAATTTGACCCTGTACACTAAATAATAATAATAATAAATAAATAATAATAATGAATCTAAAATTGGAATTATTAAGCAAAAAAAAAAAAACTACAAAAATATTTTTTACTGTAATCGCCACTTACTTCTTACTTAGAGAACTGGAATTATGAAGCAAAAAAATAATAATAATTTTTACAGTAATTGCTGCTTACATCTTACTTTGAGAATTGGAATTATTAAGCAAAAATAAAAAAAATAAAACTAAAAAAATTGATTTTTACAGTAATTTCTGCTTACATCTTATTTTGAGAATTGGAATTATTAAGCAAAAAAAAAAACATACAAAATGTAATTTGTACAGTAATTGCTGCTTGCTTCTGTTAGAATCGTTGTAGCATGATAAGTGTAATATGGTTTAATATGGCTGTTTATTTTTGTATTCATTATTTATTGTGACATCAGTTAAAAAATGCTGAATCGACAGTATCAGAAGAGCTTTACTGATGATTTCTTTTCTCTGGTTTACAGGAGCACTTACTGTAATGTGCAAGAAGATGCAATATAAACATCTTGACAGTAAACGGAAGGTGAGCAATCGGGTTGCATGCAATGAATAAGGACTCCCCGAATATAAATGAGGTCTATTTTATGCAAGAAAGGTAAATGAAGCATTTCTTCCATAATGCATACGTAGAGGGTTAACGCAAGTGTGCAAGCAGCAGTATGTGAACTCTCAGCCCTGCTCTTATTCAGTCAGTTCTGCTCATCGCCGCATGAGGCTGCGCGCTGCTGTCAGACGCGCGCGCTGGAGACAGAAGAGACTCTCATCACGCAAGGCGGCGGAGAGGAGAGCAGGCATCGCATCGCATCGCGTCTAACCCCAGCGCTCACACCGCGCCGCATTGAGGATCGTACCCTTATAGAGGAGCAGCACGAATTACGCGGAACACAGTGCGTAAAATCCACAGCCGAGGCTTCAGTGTGACTGCGCTTCAGGTAAAGCTCCTCTCCATAAACTTATGCTTTTACAGAGACTTATAGCCAATGCATGTGTCCAACTCTCAGATTCTTACGTGGAACATCTATTGAGATGTATAATACGGCTGGAGATGTGTCTGTAAGGCAGATAGTATCATAGATAGAAGGGTTTCGCGCAACTTGTTGCCGGTAGTTTGTGTCTGAATCCATAAGCCGTTTTATTTTTAATGCGTCTTTTGTTTTCAGATATTGTCGATATGGGTATTTGCCTGAACGAAAAGTTGAAAAGAGTTGTCTGGATATTCTATAGACACTGGGTGATGTGTAATTGAGATTATCATCTACTGTTATTTTTTAAAATCTGCTGATATAGAGCGAAATTATTGATTCTGGCGGTGATTTATTGGATTCGTTTGGCAGATCATTCAAAACGGTGTCCAAAACGTGGTGTCTCTGTGTCAACTTGCTGGTATTTTACAGCGGATATAATAAATATATCTTGAGTGAATACAGGTGGGACCATTTTTTTTGTCCAATATTATCATCCTATGTTATGATATGATCATAGGATCATTTTCAGTAAAGGTGGGATATTCGCATAAAGATGGTTAAGCTTGTCCCATTTAACCTGCATGCATCTGAAAACGAGTTTCTCTGTTTCCTTTAACTGATGATGCATATTTTAAAGGTTACATTGAGCAATGGCTGTATTTTTCCACCACTGTAACTTGTCTTGGCAGTAATTTAGTTTCACGTCAGTATTGAAACTTGAGCAATGTGTTGTAGAATTATCTAGTGAACTTCAGTCTTGAAGTGCTGGACTGAACGGAGGCTTGGCTCCTTTTTGTGTAACTGAGGTGATCACCTATTGATTAGAATCTTAATCTGCTCAATTAGACTGGAAAGGATTGATTATTGGTGGGATTTATTTTTTTGATCATTTAGAGTAGCGTCAATAACATTTTGCCTTAAAGGGCTACAATTCTCAACCATCATAATGTGCATATTCTGAGATGTGACATTTCTGTTTTGCTTAGTTTCAGTTAAAGAAGGAATGATTTCTATTATATTCAAGTGATGATTTCATGTGGTTGACTCAATGGTACTTGACTCCTTTGTGCGTTAGAGGATTTCTAATGTTTAGAAAACCCTCCGAAATGACATCTCAGCCTTTGATTATCTGAATTTTTATCTATTCAGTCTGTAATTAACTTCTTATCTCTGCACTGGATCATGCATGCATGCGTCTAATGCATTGACTTATCGATGCATAGAATGGTTAATTATGTTAATTTAGGCTCATTAGTGATTTGACCACATCATAAACATCAGGCTTTGCGCTTGCAAAGTGAATAATCTTTTTTAATAAGTAAAAATGCCACTGGTACTTGCAGACTATGTTTGCATCCATCATTCACTTGATTTTGCATTGATTTGGATTGCTTAATAACCACGTTCCCTGCTGCATGTTTACATGTTTTTATCTTGTCGTTTCCAGTAAGAGCAAGGCAGCTTTGACCGTGTGGTACTTATCCACGTCGATAAGTCGACATCTCTAAAGGTTTGTCTCCTGAGCGAGCCCATGGCTTTCATGTCTTCTACTTGTGTGGGAAAAACTCAGTTCAGCAAGCGAGGCGCTGTGTGAAAGTTGACAGTGTTTCCTCTCTCGTTCGCAAACTGATGGCTGTTTGCCCCTCGTCGTGTGCTGACATGATCTCAGTTTAATCCTCAAGCGTCTCAGCTCTGTTCTCGCTGATTGTTGTCATTTACCCAGCTCCCCATTGGGCCCCTTGGAGCCCGCGTTGGAACTCGATATCCAATCACTGATTTAGATTATCCAATTAGGCGACTGATGTATGTCCAGAGATGCCTTAAAGCGTCGCACCCTTCGGATTATCCGTCGCTAATGAAACCTGAGTTGCGTCAGCGCATTCCAGGTTGCATGTAATTACCGCATTAATTTTTAACACAGCCCGCAATTATAAACGGAGTGATGTGAATTATCGTCTGCTTTCACCTTTCACTCTTCAGCTGTATATATGAGTGTCATTGCATTCCCATGCATTTGCTGAGTGCTATTGACAGCTACGTTGATATGCGATCTCATGCACCACCGTGCCGCCCATAATGCGACTGCAGAGGCCTGTCAGCAGCGCTTTTCCATACAAGCACATACATGCTGCGAACTCACATAAACTAATGTGTTATAGATTCGTCTTGATTTATGTCTGCCGACTGGCCGCGTCGCCTTCGGGTCCTCAGATTCAGGGCCCGAACACGCGGCCCTCTTTGATAGATCGTGTGGAAGAAGCAACGTGCCACGGACAACATTGATTACCTTTTACTGAGTCTGAGTATAAACCTTAGCGCAGCGGGACTGCGAGGGTGGGGGAAGTTGATGTATGTTGCCTGAGGGGCGGTAGAGATGACAGATATGGGTTACAAATGAGAGAGGTTTTATGACTCCTGGAAGGAGGACCATCAGGCCCGTTTAATTGATCTCGGTCTGGCGGTGGAGTTCAGGGAGCGCCGCTGCAGTTTTGCACCTGCTTTAGGTGCCTCTGCCGCAGACCTTTGCTTAAATTATCTGCTGTGTTACGATCCCACACCTGCTCCGAGATCCGGCTCGTGCCAAAGGAACGCGACCCCCCGTGTTTCCGGCCTCGCTGTCTTCCTGGCTGTGTGGGCTTTTCACCCAGTTGCCCGTGAAACAACGGCTGCTTTCTCACTGTTGTTGTGAAGCAGAGTGGGCGATATGTATGTGATGAAGTCTCACAGCACAACTGAATAGTTTGGTTAACATTTAAGGCTGATAAAGGCTTTGTCTTTTCATAAAGTTAAATGCATTAAAATTTTAATTCAATCTTTATGTATCTTCAGGCTTTGTTGTTTTTTTCAAAGTCAACATGGCATTTGCATCCAGTCTTTCGATTACTTTGTTCTTGTTTCTATTGTAGGGATGCTTCGGCTGCCTTGGAAGAATTTAAAAAATGTCTGAGATCACATTAAAAAGCTGGGATTTGGTTTTAATTTTAAACTGGAAACAAGCTTCTTTCTATGATCTTGAAAAAAATAAATTTTTATTAGATTGAGATTTTTTTCAGATTCTATCACAAAGCAAGTGCACATGATTATCTGGGTTTGTTCATATAAAAACTTAGAGAATATGTAATATACTTTCTATGCAAATGATTAATAATCATTAACATTTTTCTAATTTATTGTAAAATACAATTTTAAAAAAGCAATTTTGCACAAAATTTGAAAAATACAAGCTAATTAAATTCCACTTGATGTCTGATGTCATATCTATGCAAATGTACTGTTTTGCCAAGATTACTAAAGCAACAAATAAAGCATGGCCTTTATGCACTTTCATATGTGCAGTTTTGTAACTATGCTTCTGGCTACATAGTTGAAAAAATAATTATAATAAACGTTCAGTTGAAACATTATTCAGCTCTATTTCAAGATCGTTTGCTTTTCTCCTCATGCATCTGCCGCTTTGGCAAATCTGAGCTCAAATTGTGTTATTGTATTAGTTTAGCAGATCATTCAAAACGGTGTCTGTATGTCAACTTGTCAGTATTTTCCAACATATATGTACTGCATATGTGATGCAGTGCATGTTTGTAGGGTTGAATACAGGTGGGACCTTTTTTTTTCGTCCAAATTATTTTATCGTGAACTATCATTTTTAGTAATGGACATACATGCACATAATGACAAAGATGATTAAGCTTGTCCCATTTAGCCTGTATGCACTCTCTGTACCTGAAAATGAGGGTTAGGTTTTCTCTGTTTCTTTTCATTGATGATATATAATATAAAAGGTTACAGTGACCTACAGTGGGTTGTATTTTTTCCACCAGTTTTTCAACACTGTAACTAAAAAGAAATGGACGTTCAGTTGAAACATTACTCATTTGTTTAGCTCTATTTCAAGATCTTTTGCTTTTTTCCTCATGCATTTTTTATTTACCTCTTTGGCAGTCCTTTTTTTTTTGTCTGAACGAGAACAGGATCAGAAGTGTGTAGTTTAGAGGGACCACTAGACTCATTGTACTTCTGTAATGTGACAATTCCAGAATATTTAATGTTTTGGAGCATGAAAAGTTACAGTTCCACATTAGAATGTTGCACAACCTGGATGTTTGCTCATACAATGGCTCATTTTCTATTTGTTTACATTATAATAGCGAGTTTTGCACAGACAGCACAGGAATCAGAATGGCTGGATTAACACACAGGAATGTTGATTTCAACTCTATGTTTGCTTTTAAACCTAATTTTGCATTCAATTCACTCTCTATCTGTTATCCACAAGGCATTATAATGTTGAAATAAAGAAGGTATTATTAGAATGAACACAGCGTTTTACCTTGTACCGAGTTTGCCTCTATTATTATTCTCTATGCCATCAGTAGTGAAGCATGCAAACAGCAGTGGAATAAAATGAAAAGCTGTGTGTTTTTTTCAGGTAACCGTGATTACATGCAGGTCAAGTGGCTTTTTCAAAAGCATTTTTTTTGGAGCACCGCAACAATAATTCAATAATTACTGTCATTACTCTGTCAGGCTGTATTACTGTTACTCAAAGTGGTACCCTTGAGAATGAGTCTTTATTTGAATATGGACCAAAATTTTTTTTTTCACATGCAACAGAGACACAAGCATTGTGCGTGATCAATTATTGATGTTTAGCATGTAGCGGCAGAAGCACATGGTGAGACTACTGCTTTTAGATTGAATGTCTGTGCAGGAAGAGCTTAAAGTTCTGATTTACGAAAATGTAATGACATGCAAAACGATTCATAAATGTTATTTGCGTCATTGCGCTTTCTGTATTTTGCAGACAGTTGCAAATGAGTTGATCTCTGTACAGAGTGTAATTTACAAATTTATCAATCTGTCTTTTCACCCCAGTTGTTGCAGATATTATAATTTGGGATGATAAATGTTGCATGACACATTAACAGAAAAAAAACGGCAAGCATTTTCTCAAATTCGGATAGACTGATTATCACAAAGAGACGTCACAGAGTCAGAGATCAGTCGGTTTTGACTGACAGGAGGATTCATAAAAATAAACAAATGTGAAACTGACTCCCTCTTCACGGTTTAATCTTTTTTTTCTTAATGTTGGTCATCCAGTAGCATGTTACCATGGTAATTTAGCTTGGCTGGATGAGTTGGCATTTGTCAGAGGAGACGGCAGTAAATACATGTTAGAATGTCTCACACGGGCTTCTTTTATGAGTTGCATCAGACGTGCATGTGTTTTTCAGGAGAAAGAGAGCTACTCTGCTTTGTTGCTCTGTCAATGGTCCGTACGTCGCCCGCAGTGCTTCCTGGCAGACGCACAAACAATATATATATAAATAAGTACATTAACAAGAATTAATTTTCATGCCATTCAGAGGGAAGCAGTCGATTTTCGATGGTAATTAACCAGCACTAAACAGGCTGTCTGTGATTGCTTTAGACTCCCTGAAGACATTTTTGTTGCTCAAAGGATGCTCTTCATTGCTCAGGAGATTTTGTTTTATTCAACCCTTGGCTTTGTCTCAGATGTTTCTTCTAGATCTCTGCACTAGATGCGAATGCTGACTTATAGTAGATATGGTGGATGGCTCAAGATCATTTGGTCTGATGAGTTTTGCATGCATTTGCTATCTTGGCAAATCTGAGCAAAGTTTGAAACATTGAGCTCTTTTATAAAACTCTAGAGGAGACGTGTGAGAGATTTCTGGGCTCATTTTCACAGACAGTCCTCTGAGAAGCAAGAGACTTCTGTAAAGCACTGCGTTTGCTCTTCATTTAATCTCAGCACTGTCTAAGAAATATGTCAAGTCAAGTCAAATGTATTTGCATAGTGCTTTTCACAATACACAATACAAATGCTTTTTGTTTGTAAGAAAAGTTGGGAATTATTAACTAATTTCTGTATCCAATATGGTTGTAACGTCAAGTGACAAGATATTAAAGACTCTGGAGGTGAAATAATCATTTCTGTTTTTTTACAGAAGACAGAAGACAAAATGAATGAATCACTGTCCAAGATGACTCGTTTCTGAGTCATATTAAAGATTCATCCAAAATGAACGAATCATTCACAGACGACCTGTCACTTGAAAGCGCGATCATAAAACCATTTCAGGTCATTTTCTCTCTCACTCTCCTCTTAAAAACTTACACACACCATCCAGGTTTAAATTTTAAAACGCTGCCGAATTATGCAGGTTTCTATTCCTCTGTGGTCACTTGAGGCCTGGAGTGGGTCAGGTGTAGCTACAGGCTTTTCTCTGATAAGCCATCTCCACAGGCTCCACCGGTGCTGGATGTGTTCGGATACAGCCTTCCCTGACTAGCAATGTTCGGAGGCCTCCGGCCTATTCCCAGTCCAGGACCAAATGGTCTGCAAGTCTCCGAAAAGATCAGGATTCAGGCTGAACTTCTACCTCAGCCGCCCGGACCGCAGTCCACGTAGATACTCGGTGGCGTAACCCATTGATAGGATGAACTCCCCGTCGGCACTTTGCTCGCAGTTGCCATCAAAGTAAGCCCTCAATTCCAAACGTCTCCCTGAAAATGATTCATTTTGTTGAGTTATTGCCCGTTGTTCACCTCTATCTTTCAAGAGCGCGGCAGTATTACTGGAGCCATTCATATTTGATTATGGCTATTGCGGACGGCCTCGGCGCTGCTCGCGGATTTCCAATCTCTGGGAATGTGTGTTGACTTTGCGAGCGAGCGGCCGGTTGGTCAAGCCGGGCGACCCTACATCACGAATTTGACACGAGGCCTGCCATCTCAGGCAAGCTTTGATCAGATCCGCTGTCGGACCTTTCTGCCCCCGATCCTACGGCCCACCGCCGACCCCAGGACGAAGGTGCTCTTATCATGTACGGAATTCTGTTTTTATTCGTCTTGGGTGAGGGGGTGTGAAATAATGACTGTATTGCTCACAATATGAGTGAGCCTTTCAGTTTGGTTTAGGTTGTTTTGCACCCAAAACTAGACCCAAATAATGATGGCTTCAAAATGTGTAGAAATTAGAGAAAAGGTTAATATTTAAAGTACACCTTGAAATATAGACATAATGTTAAGCATTGTAGACATTATGATAGATAGATAGATATAGGGCTGGGCGATTAATCGAAAAGTAATCGAAATCGACATTCAGAACCTATAATTGATCAAATTTTTCCAGGTCAATTATTTCAATTACTTTCCCTTTAAAAACATTACTGCGTGTGGAGTCAGGTGACCCCGCTCCGTTACGTTGCGTTATTCCGCCGACATGTAGATGGAGAGCTTAAGCAGTATTTATACAGTAAAAAGTATCTACAGGATATACAAGAGTAATTTTATTTAGAAGAGATACTGCTTATTTTCTACTTTTAATATTTATTATTATTTTATAAATAATTTATTTTGTTTCCAAAAGTGCAAATTATTTATTTTCACTAATTTAAGAAAAATGTGACTTTTCGTTTTAAGCAATGTGTGCTTTAATTTCAGTTGTTCAACACTGATGTTCAATAAATAATCATAGATAGTAGATAGTGTGTGCACCCTTCATTCAAAAATCTCTCACTTGTAATATGTGCGCATATTTACTGTACAAAACTTGTCAGTGAACTATGAGGGCAAAAAAATAAATATTATTTAAATATAATTAAATATAATTTTATTAATGAATAAAATAATCGTTCATTAATCGTAATCGGGTTAAAATGTTCAATTAATCGAGATTTTGATTTTAGGCCAAATCGCCCAGCCCTAGATAGATAGATAGATAGATAGATAGATGGATATGGGTGGATAGATAGACATTATGATGGATGGATGGATGGATGGATGGACATTACGATGGATGGATGGATAGATAGACATTAAGGTGGATGGATAGACATTACGATGGATAGACATTTCGATGGATGGATGAATGGATAGACATTACGATGGATGGATTGATAGATAGACATTATAGAAGAGATAGATCTCATTGTTATATAGCACAAAAAAGTACAACAGTTAGTTCAATACAACTGTTTTTTTTTATAAATTAATATTTATTTATTATTTTATATTTGTGGTCCTAAATGTATTTACTGTACATTTATTTTGGGATTTTTAGTTTCTAATTTTTAGTTCCTAAGTCCTATTTATTTTTTTTAAATATAATAATATATTAATATAATCTTATAACAATGTGTATAAAGTAAAACAATTTTTTTTTACCTCTTCATTATTTATATTTTGCCTAAGATTATATTATATGACATTATATTATATTATATTAGCACATTATTTATTTCCCATTAATTGTTTAATTTTCACTATTTGACAATAAATACATTTTCTATACCTAGAAATAGAATGTTGTAAAATGGAAATAAATAAATAAAAATAAAAAAATCCTTCTAATTAATGTAATACAGTAATTAAAAAAAAAAAACATTTGGAATTAATATTTATTTATTATTCCAAAGCATGTTTTTGTGATGAATCTATCATCTATGTGCTTATATTAATATCCTGTTTCTATTTAAAAATGTGACATTACGGAGGCAGAGTTGTGATTGCTGTTGCATGTTGCAGGTTTGATCAGTCACTCGTTCATCCGTGGAACCAACACCTCTCCTTTTACAACATCAAAACTGCATTCTGTGACATTATTGCAGATATATTGAGATTTTTCATGCCGTGTTGAGCGCTGACTTGAGGATGGCAGTGTTTCAGTGACAGTGTGCGGTTTATCTCTGACAGTGTATGTGTGTGTGATAGACTGAACCAGAATGATGGTGGCATGAAAGAAGTAAAGAGAAAAAGAGAGTTTCCCTGCTGTCATGACTCTAGTGGGCTCATGGTCTGTGGCCGAGGTGGGAGTGAAACAGGAAGTTAAAAGCTTAACTAAGTCATGCAAACTGGTCTGGAAAGGGAGATGGTGCTTCTGGAAGGAAGAAAATCACCAGTGGGATCTTCCTGATATGTCAGTTCCCTCTAGACAGCTATTAGATCTTCTATCACATTAAACCAGCATTACATCAGCCTCTAGTTATCCGTATCAGCATTGGAAAACTCATATCGGTGGTCCACTAAACTATGAACTCCATTAAGACTTGTGCGGTATGAAAGAGCAATATAATTTTCCTGAGGGAGCTGTTAGTCTCTCGTCTTATGGTTATAGTAATAAGATAAGTACAGACTTGAGAGATCAGCATATTCTGGCCTTGATATCAGTAATGATATACATGCATATAGAAAAACCCTCTCAGACGCTAACGCTCTCAGTATATAAACGTGTCGCCTTTTTACTGGAGTTTTGTTAAAATGTAAATTAGTGACAGCACAAAAGCTGTATACGTGGAATTGTGTCCATGCAGCAGTTACAGGGCAATTTATGAGTGCGTATGGATGCATGCATTACAATAGCACATGCAAATAGATGTTTCAGCCTGTTATTATGTGCTGGTGATTGTATACGTGCTGCTTTGCATCGTATCAGATTATGCCACATCTATAAATAAGTCACTGGCAATAACATGAATATATTGTTGTCTTTTTTTAAGCAAGGGTAGCAGCCGTTATAATGTGGGGAGATGCTCGATGAAGTTTAAGTATGAATGTTTACATAATAAAAACATTTGTAAATATGACAGCTGCTCCAGCATGTATGGCTCCATAATTCATATCCAGATTTTAATCATTTCTGGATTTGCGTCTCGCTGTGTCCTGAAGTGGATGTGCTTTGAATTTCCTTCTTTAGTTTAGTTTTAGAGTTACAGTCACAATATAAGACAAAAGTAACCTGTTCTGATTCCAGAATTAGAATTAGCATTGCTCTTGTCATTTTTTGTTTTATTTTTAATCTGTTTTGTATTTTACTTTTCATATTAATTATATTATTTATATTTTGCATATGTGACTGGACCACAAAACCAGTCAATTTAAAGGGTTATTTTTAAAATTTAGATTTATAGTTACAGAAACATCTTCTGATGCACGACCTTGGACACATCATCAGTGTTGTTTCCTGGACTCACGGGGTGCATGTATGTTTGTTTGTTAGGATAGGACAATAAATACTGAGACAATTGCCTTTAAAGTTGTCCAAATGAAGTTCTTTGCAATGCATATTACTAATCAAAAATTAAGTTTTGATATATTTACGGTAGGAAATTTACAAAATATCTTCATGGAACATAATCTTTACTTAATATTCTAATGATTTTTGGCATAAAAGAAACATTTATGATTTTTACCCATACAGTGTATTTTTGGCTATTGCTACTAATGTACATGTGCTTAAGCATGGGCCGGTATAAGATTCTGACGGTATGATAACCTTGGATAAAAATATCACGGTTTCACGGTATCACGGTATTGTAATTACTGCTCTACTGCTCTACAATGTTATATTTAAATGTCTAGTTTTTTTTTTTTTTAACTGAACACAGTATATTTTATTTTAGGAAACATATAGAACATTTTGTTACATGGAACATCAGGCAAAATAATTAAAATAAATAATTGAATCTTCTTAATTAAATTAAATTGCAGTCGCTTGTGAGCCTAAACCTGCAGCTCAACAATAATCAACAAAATAAAATTTTCAAAAACAAATCCTTCTAAATGGAAAAAAATGCAATAACTAATCAAAGCAAAAATATGACCATTAGTGACAGTTCCAAAAATAAACAAACACTCAAAGACACGTGAGAGCCAGCAAAAAGATGTTAAAGGTGCACTGTGTAATATTTAAGATGATCTCTAGACAGAGGTGCAATAACTATGTTTTCAGGGGTGCATAAAGACCTGGCTTAATGAACCATTATGTTTTTATTAACTTAGAATTATCAGCTTGTGGAAAAAACACTGACACAATGATGAACAAGTAACAGTAATATTCACAATAACATAGTTTTATCAAATGATTAAGTAAATAGAATTGCTTAAATTACGTGTTAAAAGAAATCTCACTATTCGTTGCTGTCAAAAAAGGTGAGATTTTAATCCTGTATGGTCTTCCGTAGTTCTGTAAAGGGAGGGGTGAGCGGTGGACTGTTGCAATTCACAACCTCGCCGCTAGTAGCCGCAAAAACCTACACACTGCATCTTTAACATGGCAGAAGGCTTAAAAGCAAAGACGTGATTTCACCTTAACTTAATTGTTGTACTAATGTTCAATCACAGACACGCGCCTGCAGCACTAACCGCTGGGGGAGGGGCTGCATTGTTTTCGCTGCAGGTACGCACACGGGATGCACTTTTTTCCAGGGGTTTCAGTACAGCGTAATCGATACTGCGTCACCAGGCAGGCGTGGCCTGTTTGAGAATTTGCATAGGTCACCGATCATGCGCAGTTTGGGAAAAGCCATTTGCTTCAGATACCTCCATGATCGCAGGGGTTTCGTGCTCTTCATATTTATATTCATATACAGTATCATGAAATACCTGGCCACGATACCGTTGTAAACCATGATTAATTTTCGTAAATAGATGCTACACGTTTTACATTTCTATAACGGCTGTTTATTTGTTTTCGAAAATCGTTTAAATGTAAGATTTTAAAACATAAAAATAACCTGTATGACTGTGTTGTCCTTCATTATCCATCAGTGCTGATCCTAGGTTTTGAAATGCCCGCGCAAAAAAACTGATTTACTGCGCATGATCGGTGACCTCTCTTAATAATTTTTTTTTTTTTTTTAGAAAGGGGCGTTTTCTCAACGCCCCCAGAAACGCCCATTTTACGTCGTGGTAATGAAACCCCTGGAATTTAGTGAGTGGCGTACGCACACACACACACAACCTAGTTGGGAGTCTTGCGCTTTCACTTTGACGACACGGAAAATGCACATATCGTAGGAACGGTATAACTTTTTTTTGTTTGCGGTTTTGAAACCGTGACTTTTTCAACCCGCGGTAAACCTTGAAACCGGTTATCATCCCATGCCTACATGTGCTACTTAAGACTGGATTTGTGGTCCAGGGTCACATATTTGAATGAAATATTTAGTATGTGATTTAGTAAAAGAAACTAAAATAATAAGCCTAGCCATTTATTTTAATTCAATTATTTAATTTTTAAATAAGTCTTTTGTGCCATAGAGGTTCTTTTTAGCTTAAATTGCTCCTTGGACTTGACTAAAGAAACCCCAGGGAATCTTAATGAAGAATTTCTCAATAGATTGCATGGTATAAACGTGTGTTTCTCGATGTTAGGTTAGAATCAGCACGTCTGTGAGCCATTCAGACATATAAACAGTGCTTTCCCTGTGAATAAGTTATGATACGACCACTGTGCATCTGCTTCTAATGTCACACTGTTGCGAGCGCACAAGTTTAATCTGAGGATACAGTGGGATTTGATCCAATGATGCATATCTCAGAGAGATTAGAGCTGGTGGGGGACGTGAGGAGCCGCTGGGCTTTTGCATGCGTTTCCCTGTTGTTTTACCGCTGTAATGGGCTTTGTAAGTTAATACCCAAGAGACAAGACAATTCGCCTGAGCCGGTCTCGGACTGCCCCAGTTCTTCGTGCTCTCTCGTCTTCATTAAACCTCAAGCATGGGAGATTTTCCATGGAGTGACAATAATCACTATGGCCCAGCTCTTGCACTGATGTGATGGGAGTTGTTGTTGTGCGGCGCACGTTGAATATGAGAGATCATTCTTGACACATCGCGAGGTCACTGGCATCGCCTTGGCATCATTTCTGTGGTTTTCAGTTGGTCAGACGGGCCTCATTTGATGCAATGGACGTCAGCGAGAGAAGCACGGCGGAGCAGTGCCTTTTCACGCTCTAATTTCGGCCAGATGCGAGTCCGCTGCGGCCAAAGCCGTGACCTTTCTCTCGGTCACGGGTGAATAGTTCGGAGACACATGGACGCTGGTCATTTCTGCTTAGCGAAAGTGTCCGTCTCTGGACGTTTGATGCAGATTGCTGGGGGTAAATCTGCGTAGGCTAATGCACATCATGACGGTGCACTCTCAGATACTGTTTAACAGCAGCGTGTTTTAATTATATCCAGGCGTGCATAGTTATCACAGATAATTGACATGCTTTTCTCTCCTTTGCCTGTTTTATGGTAATTTCATGTCTTGCTAATTTACTTCAGTTGCTGACGAGTATGTTTTGTGTACGACTGCACAGATTTTCTTTTTTAATTGAAATAGACTGATTAACATTATTTAGTCCTTTGCGGGAAAAACGCTGTGATATTTGTCAGATGTGATGCTGTGTTTTCCCATAGTGCTGAATGATTACTGTATTCATGAATGGATTTATGAATTCAGGGAATGTCATGGTATGTAAACAGTGGTATATTTCCAACAAAGCAGAAATGTCTGGATCATATTTCACCCATTCTTTCTTTCTTTCTTTCTTTCTTTCTTTCTTTCTTTCTTTCTTTCTTTCTTTCTTTCTTTCTTTCTTAATTAATTAATTAATTAATTAATTAATTAATTATTTTACTTTCAATTTTTAATGGCAATTTAGCACATTTCTCGAAAGAAATTCTTATTGTTGTAAAACAAAACAAACAAAAAATAATTCTCCCCAAAAATTATTATTATTGTAATGCAAAAATAAAACAAACAAATAACTAAATAAACAAACAATTAAAAAAATCTTAGAAATTCTAAGTATGTAATGCAAAAATTAACAAAACAAACATGTAAATACAAATTTAAAAAATACTAGCCAGAAATTATCATTATTGCAATGCAAAAATAATTAAAGCAAACAAGTAAATAAACCATTTAAAAAAATATTTCCAGAAACTCTTATTATTGTAATGCAAAAATAAGCAAAACAAACAAACATGTAAATAAACAATTTGAGACCAAAATCTCTACAAAAATTTTAAGTATTGTAATGCAATAAACAAAACAAACAAATAAATAGTTTTTTAAGTCTCCCCAAAAATTCTTATTATTGTAATGCAAAAATAAAACAAACATGTAAATAAACAATTTTAAAAATTCCACCCAGAAATTATCATTATTGTAATGCAAAAATAAATAAATAAAACAAACAAACAAATAAATAAAAATTCATTTTTTTCCAGAAATTCTAATTATTGTAATGCAAAAATAAACTAAACAAACAAACATGTAAATAAACAATTAAAAATATGTATACTAAATACTATAAAAATTCTCATTATTATAATGCAAAATAATTAAATCAAATAAACAAGTAAATAAATAATTAAGGCAAGGCAAGGCAAGTTTATTTAGAGCACATTTCATACACAATGGCAATTCAAAGTGCTGTACATAAAAGGAATTAAAATCATAATAGCATAAAAAATCATAATTTTAAATAATAATCACAACAATAAAAACAGAAAATTTAAGAGCATTTAAGATGATTTAAGAATTGATTTAAAATGAATTAACACAGTAAAAATGATTATACATAAAATAATGCAATCTGTTCGGACGTAGCACAGTGATCATTCAATAAATGCACAACTGAACAGAAGAGTTTTGAGTCTGCATTTAAATGTGTCTAATGTATTTGCACATCTGATCTCTTCTGGAAGCTGATTCCAACTGCGGGCGGCATAATAGCTAAAAGCGGATTCCCCTTGTTTTGTGTGAACCCTTGATATTACTAACTGACTCGATCCTAGTGATCTGAGTTGTCTGTTAGGTTTATATTGAGTGAGTATATCTGCAATATATGTAGGTCCTAGGCCATTGAGTGCTTTATAAACAACAACAACAAAAAAAAAACTTTAAAATCGATCCTAAACATAACTGGAAGCCAGTGTAAGGACCTAAGGACTGGTGTGATATGCTCTGATTTTCTGGTTCTAGTCAGAATCCTGGCAGCAGCGTTCTGTATGAGCTGCAGCTGTCTAATGGTCTTCTTGGGAAGTCCAGTGAGGAGACCATTGCAATAGTCCACCCTGCTGGTGATAAAGGCATGAACAAGTTTCTCCAAGTCTTGACGGGAAACAAAACATCTAATTCTTGCAATGTTTTTGAGATGATAGTATGCTGATTTAGTTACTGCTTTGACATGGCTACTGAAACTGAGGTCTGACTCCAGAATCACACCCAGATTCTTGACTTGATTTTTTGTTTTTTGACCCCTAGCATCAAGGTATGCATTTACCTTATGAACTTCATCTTTGTTTCCAAATGCAATGACTTCTGTTTTCTCCTTGTTTAACTAAAGAAAGTTCTGGCACATCCAACTGTTAATTTCATCAATGCATTGGCAGAGGGAGTCAATGGGGCTGTAGTCATTTGGCGATAAGGCTAGGTAAATCTGGGTATCATCTGCATAGCTGTGATATGCAATTTGGTTCTTTCTCATTATTTGACTTAGTGGGAGCATATACAGGCTGAACAACAGCGGCGCCAGAATTGAGCCTTGTGGGACTCCGCATGTCATGGACGTCCACTTAGACTTATGTTCTCCTATACTCACATAATAGCCTCTCCCTTCTAAGTATGACCTGAACCATTTGAGAACCATCCCAGAAAGCCCGACCCAGTTTTTCAGTCTGTCTAGAAGAATGTTGTGATCGACAGTGTCGAACGCAGCACTGAGATCTAGTAGTACCAGCACTGATATTTTGCCAGAATCAGAATTTAGGCGAATATTATTTATTATCTTTATGAGCGCTGTCTCTGTGCTATGATGTGGTCTGAAACCAGATTGGAAGTGGTCCAGGTATCCTGATTAAAAACAACCTTTTCAATAATCTTGCCTATGAAAGGAAGATTTGATATTGGTCTATAGTTGCTCAATATGGTGTTATCAAGATTTCTCTTTTTCAGAAGGGGCTTAACAACTGCAGTTTTCAGGGAGTTTGGAAAAGTCCCAGAAAGAAGTGAGGTGTTCACCACTTCTAAGAGATCTGCTTCTAAACAGTTAAGCACACAGAACAAAATCTCTCCAGAAATTTTATATATATATATATATATTATATGTGACCCTAGACCACAAAACCAGTCTTAAGTCGCTGGGGTATATTTGTAGCAATAGGCAAAAATACATTGTATGGGTCAAAATTATTGATTTTTCTTTTATGCCAAAAATCATTAGGAAATTAAGTAAAGATCATGTTCCATGAAGATTTTTTTGTAAAATTCCTACTGTAAACCTATCAAAATGTAATTTTTGATTAGTAATATGCATTGCTAAGAACTTAATTTGGACAACTTTAAAGGTGATTTTCTCAGTATTTTGATTTTTTGCACCCTTAGATTTCAGATTTTCAAATAGATGTATCACAGCCAAATATTGTCCTATCCTAACAAACCATACATCAATAGAAAGCTTATTTATTGAGCTTTCATATGATGTATATATCTCAGTTTTGTAAAATTTAACCTTATGACTGGTTTTGTGGTCCAGGGTCACATATATATATATATATATATATATATATATATATATATATATATATATATATATATATATATATATATATATATATATATTAGTCTAATGCAAAAATAATTTCTTACAATTTTTTTTTTAACAAATAAATAAAGTGAAATTTGGTGGACAAGCATGCTTTATATATATGCTTTATTTATTTATTAGAATTTTTTTTTTTTTTTGAGG